>NC_063050.1:53937941-54175619 GCF_018812025.1 Megalobrama amblycephala
GATTTTAGAGGCCAGGGACGCAGGACCTGAAGGTCTGCGGCCAGCCGTCGGACGTTTTACTCCTCAGCAGCTCAGTTATTGGGAGACAACAACCTCCGACCCATGGGTTATAGCAACACTAACTCAGGGGTACAAGCTGCAGTTCCGACGGCAGCCACCCGCTTTCAACGGGGTCAGAATGACCATAGTCTCAGACCCCAACAGTTCATTTTCACTAAAACAAGAAATAGCGCAACTTCTACAGAAGGGTGCCATCGAACCATTAAAAGGGTAAAGAACGGCTCGATGGGTTCTTTTCAATATACTTCTTAATTCCAAAGAAAGACGGGGGAGTAAGGCCCATACTCGACCTTCGCGGCCTAAACAAGTTCCTGAAGGTCTTACCATTTCACATGTTACGAATAACCGATGTTCTCCAGGCGGTCAGGCAGCAGCACTGGTTCACCACAGTAGACTTAAAGGATGCGTACTTCCATATTCCAATTGCTCCACAACACAGGCCATTCCTACGCTTTGCATTTCAGGAACAGGTCTATCAGTTCCGTGTCCTCCCATTCGGCCTCTCCCTATCCCCACGAGTCTTTGGGGTCTCCAATCCAAGCTACAGGACTACAAGTCGAAGGCAGGCCAGCTTCCGTACATGGGTATGTTGGACGACTGGCTCCTTTGCTCTCACTCACAGGAGCAGGCAGTGCTGTATCTGAAATTCCCTCTCGGAGGGAGGTACACAGCTACTGGGGGCAGTGGCAACACAGAGCAGTCAGAGGACATTGGAACCCCCAGGAGAAGAGCGAGAGTATAAATACTCTGGAACTCGTGCAGTACAGTTGGCTCTAAAGCACTTTGCACCATTTGAAGGGCAGCACATTCTTGTCAGGTCCGACAACACTTCAGTGGTTTATCACATCAACCATCAAGGGGGCACGAGGTCCAGCCAGTCCCTTCGGGTATCTCAGGAACTGTTGACTTGGGCCTTCCCACAGTTTGCAAGCATCAGAGCGATGCACATTCCGGGGTGTCAAATGTGGTGGTAGATTATTTGTCGCGCCACAGACCTCCATCGGGGGAGTGGAGACTCAACCCAGAAGTGGTAGAGATGATATGGCAGCGGTTTGGCAGGGCGGAGGTGGACCTCTTCGCCTCTGCGACATCGACCCATTGCCGTCTCTGGTTCTCACTAGTGGAGGAATCCAGTCCTCTGGGGCAGGATCCTCTAGCAAACGCTTGGCCAGATCAGTTACTTTATGCCTTTCCCCCGATACCATTGATCTTGGCAACTGTTCACAGGGTCCTTCAAGGACACCACAGACTGCTGTTGGTAGCGCCGAACTGGCCGGGGAGACCTTAGTTTCCAATGATGTACAATCTCCTAGAGCAGGATCCCTGGAGCCTTCCCAGGAGAAGGGATCTTCTCCACCAGTTGGAGGGTCAGATTTGGCACCCGAATCCAGACCGCCTGCAGCTCTGTGTATGGCCTCTGAAGGGCCGGAACCACTTTTCAGAGTCTGCGATCGTGAGGTGCAAAACACCATATTGAACTCCAGAGCACCTTCTACCAGGAGCCTGTCGATGGAAGCTCTTCACTGATTGGTGCAGAAAGCATGCAATGGCCCCAGAGCAATGCCCTGTTCCCATGGTTTTACGTTTTCTGCAGTCTCTGTTAGAAAATAATAGTACAGTGTCTACCTTGAGAGTATATGTGGCTGCAATTTCAGCATATCATGTGCGAATAGATGGTCAGCCATTGGGGACTCATGCCTTGGTTACTCAGTTTCTTAGAGGTGCTCAACGGCTGCACCCTCCTCAGCCCACTCGGGTGCCCTCATGGGACCTGAGTCTAGTCTTAAAATCTCTTACATTGCACCCGTTTGAACCTCTGGAGCAGAGTGACCTGAAGTGGGTCTCACTGAAGACAGCATTTCTCTTGGCCATTACTCCACGCGTTATCAGTCAGCACATCCTGTATGCACTGGAATGCAGATGGTTCAGTAGTGACATTATGGCCGAACACAGCATTTCTCCCCAAAAGGCTCTCTGACAATTTTAGAAACCAGGCTATTGAGTTGACAGTGTTTAATCCTACAGTATTGGGTACACAGGAGGATGGAAGCAGACTTTTGTGCCCAGTAAGAGCCCTCCGGGCCTATCTGAGGGCCACAGAAGCTTTCCGGCAATCAGACCAACTTTTTCTCTGTCACGGGGGGCCAAAAAGAGGTCAGCCCCTCTCAAAGCAGAGATTGTCGCACTGGGTAGTGGAGGTGATCACCCATGCGTACAAATCTAATAATTATTCAGTGCCATTGGGGGTGAGATGTCATTCAACAAGGGGCATCTCAGCGTCTTGGGCTGCACTAAAAGGTGTTCCTCTTAGTGATATTTGTGCAGCAGCTACATGGTCATCAACAAGTACCTTTTCCAGATACTACAGGGTTAATGTGGCGGCTTCTGATACCATTGGGCAGCGGTCCTTTCTGGGCCCTCAACTTCCTCTTAAGGGTAAGCAGGACCTCCTCGTGACCTTGTTGTTATAAGTCATCCAGTGTGAAGCACTGCCTCTGGCGGTCAGGAAGAACGAAATAGAACGAGAGTTACGTATGTAACTGCGGTTCTATGAGTTCTGGATGACCTCCAGAGCTTTCTGTCACTCGGAGTCGGTGCGAGAAGATTCCGTAGGGACAGTCTGCAGGAAGTCACAGGGTTAAATAGGGGAGCACCCCGAGTCATCCTGGTCATGAGGGACTTTGTTGGTATTAAACTCGACCTATGCAATTGCAACGAGAGATAATATCCAGTGTGAAGCACTGCCTCTGGCGGTCATCCAGAACTCATAGAACCGCAGTTACATACGTAACTCTCGTTAAGTGTTGATGGAAAAAGATGCGTTTTCAGCCGTTTCTTAAAAATGGCTAAAGACTCAGCAGCTCAGGTAGAGTTAGGCAGGTCAAGGTCTGTGAAAGTGATTTTGTGCCTCTTTGGCATGGCACCACAAGGCGCTGTTCACTTGCAGAACACAAGCTTCTGGAGGCCACATAAGTCTGAAGTAGGTATAGGGTGTGATGAAGAAAGATGTGATGTGCGCCCTCTACAGCTCGTTAAAGACCCCTCTTGCAGTTGGAAGGAATTATAAGTCTAAGGAAATGTATAATAGAGATCAGTTTTTGTACCCTCCTCATCTGAGATATACAAGTTTCCATTAACATCAGAATAACAATAATTTTTGGACCATGACACAAAGACAGCCACTGTGATTAAACCGAGCAAAAAAATAAATAGAAAAAAAAAACCACTTGTTTTGCTATACTAATATATATAGATAATCATCACTCAAAAAAGTATGAAAATTAAAAATCAGACCACTTAAGATGGATTGACACCAAAATATTTTTATTAAAGCAGTATATTTATTTTACAGCATGACAAGATTTAAATATTAATCCAGAAACATACAACCTTATTTTTTTTCATACAACTTCCAGTATGGTTTTCGATGAATCACATCAGGACTTAAGATAGTACAGAGAAAATACGAGTTATATATGTTTGTAAAGTGCATCTCATTGTGTCTGCTGGAGCTGCTGGATTCAGTGCAGCAAGTAGAAGGAGAGCAGAGAACAGCAGAGGAACAGGAAACTCTGGGAGACACTTTTGGCACTGTTAAACGTGGAGTTCTGGGCGACGCTCGTGGTGACCTTTGTGGTGGAGCTCATGGTGGTGCTCATGGTGGTGCTCAGGGTGGAGCTCATGGTGGTGCTCGGGGTGGTGCTCGTGGTGGAGCTCATGGTGGTGCTCGGGGTGGTAATCGGGGTGGTAGTCTGAGCACCGTTACACAGGTTCCCCTCACAACATGAGAAGTCCACAATATTAGGAATCGGTGTTGTGCCATCACAAAGAGATTTAGAAATACAACCTTTGAAAACGTCTGAGATGCCTGATAAAAGGAAAGAAAACAAAGATTGAGTCAATCTAAGCTGGACATTGGTATTTGTGATCTGTATCAAATGTTTAAAATGAATGATGGAGGGACAAAATACAATGACTTTAATCTTTTTTTTCCCATTTCCAGATTCTCACCTGTGGCTGTAATGCAGCGGTCTTCAGACCCTGAACAGAACACTGTGTTTGTACAGCTCTGTCCTTTACAAGAGTAACATTTATTTCCATTGGGGATAATAGTGCTGGGTTCTACAGGAGGAAAACAGGTATTCGTCATTTTATTTTCTGTACAAAATATAACATCACTGCTCAATTCAATGATTTCCTAGTAGAAAGTCAAATCCCACCCTACATTTTATTTCCTGATTGAATGTGCTTTCGATGTAAAATGAGTGTTGACTTTAAAGAAAATAGTCTATTCCGTATAGTCAGTAAAGCACAATACCTGAAAGATCTAGTCTGTTACAGAAGTCAGCGCCACAGCACTCAGAATACCACTGTTTAGTGCCGATATTCATGGACCCTCTTTGACAGGCAGGAGCACAACCTTTATACTTAAGAGTAGTTTCATCTAAAGCAGAGGAATGATACAGGAATGAGCAGTTCAACTGCACAGCAGAAATACAATACTAGATATTCTATGCTTACAACCATAAATCCTATTTATGCATTAAATATACTTCTTCTTTCCACTGTATCAGCATCTCAGTCATTTCTAACAGTAATTTACCATCCGTCACACTGGACTTACCAACTTGATTTATCAATACTGAATTCAGGCAATTGGATCCTTCTTTGCATGATTCGAATTCACTGCTACAAGTCGACTGACCCTTGCACTTATAGCAGTTTAGAGAGTGTCCTTTAGTAATTAAAAAGAGAGAGACAGTTAGAGAGACATTAATGATCTGCATTTGTATCTAATAACATCAAAAGCAAACACTATACGTCTCTGTACCTGCAGTGAAAAGAATGAAGAGAGCAAAAACTGAGATTTGCAGATCCATCTTTGATCTGCAGGTGAACATAATAACGTACCTGTTTCAGGCTCATTTTATAGCTTGTCTGAAGGGGAGGATCTTCATGAGAAAATTAGGTGATGTCAGTTTTGTTCATGAGTTTGAGACAGTGGTTCTCAACCCTGTTCCTGGACCACCCCAAACTGCGCATTTTGAATATTTTCCTTTGTCAGACACACCCATTTCAGGGCTGTTTCTCAAAATGTGTTCTTATGTGATCTTGTGTCATTGTGTTCTCGTTCTACTTCATCATCTGAAGTTTGATTACAATACTCAAGAATGCAAGTTCAGAGCACGCATGAAATTACCCAGATGTGTTCTGTAACATGCAAAATACCAGGGGTGTCCAGTCCTGTTCCTGAGGGCAATGTCACGCAGATATATTTTACTCGTCTGAGCCAGCTAAAAAAAGCTCTTTAGGACGACTGAAAACTTCTGAAACTGGCTGTTTGATGCAGTAAATGTGCATTAAATGGGCAAAAGAATGTGGAAGCCTCGTCATGATTAATGAGTTTAGTCATTCCAGTGACAGCAATTAAATATATTGAATGTTACACCATACAATCAGTTTGTTCTTTTGAGGAATCTGGTGTTGAAGAACTTGACTGGCCTGCGCCAAACCCAGCCCTGAACCTCAGTGATGTCGGTCCTATAACATCTATTGGAAACCCTTAGAAGAGTGAAGCTGTAATAGCAGCAAAGGGAGGATCAACTCTCCATTAACACTTTAATGAAAACATCAACAGGAACAAATGGGTGAGGTGTTCAGATGTCCACATTCTTCTGGCCATTTAGCGTTTCTTTACTATATCATCAGCATGAGGAATTGCTTGTGGTGCTAAAATGTCTAAAGATTGAAAAATATATATTCAATTTTCATTAAATGTTGATAGAGCGATATTATTTGTGTGGAAGAAAGTGGTAAAAAAAAATACAAAGAGGCTAGAGGGACCTTTAGGCCACATTTATATAATAGCCATAATATATAATAAATATAATAAATGATGTCACCTTATGATACTAATTTCTTTAGTGACAAAAAAAATAGAAATTCATTGTGCCTGATGGATTTTCTGAGTAACTGATCCTTGCCATTTGACACAAGTGGAAAGTGAATCATTTTCTCATTTAATAATTTTTTACCATTTCATAAGATCTGCTGTATTGTGCATTTAGTGCAGTATTGATTATATAAGCATAAATCTTCAGCTTCTGCCAATCTAATGGTGTTTTGGGTGTCGTTGGTCTTTGGCTTCGACATCGGGGCGTCTGTAGCTCTTTCAACAAGGGGGATTTTATCCCAAATACTGTTTACATGTTCAGGACTTACTGAAAAATGATTGAAATGATCATCTGCAACAAAACTTAAAACAGAACAACTCAAGTCATTTTTCTCAATTTCAGAGATTCTCAGTAGTTGCACAAACCTTTGTGGACTATTTTTAGCACATATAGTGACAAACGTATAGTGTCCATCTTTTGGACAAAATAGTCCAAAAGATAGACAAATGAATACTTGCCTTTGCTTCAAGATCGGCAGAAATGGAACAAGGAAAGGAGAAACTTTGTTCCTGGTTACATTGTTGTCATTGTGGATTCAACAGCTCCACGTGGATCTTGGTTGATGGGACGAGTTCTGGAAGTCTGTTCTGTACGAGTCTGTACAAGTTCAAACTAAAACCAGTGTACTCGAGAGACCTGTAACAAAGCTTTGTCTGTTTTATGACAGCATGGAAATGTAATGGACTGATTGCAAAGACTGTTTAATTTCTAACCTACAGAGGACTGATTAATGCAAAGTTTACAGTGTTGCTTTGGGCTTTAATGGCTCTTTGTATTTGTATTGAATTGTAATGTCTATCTGCCATGTACAATTGGGGCCGAGGTGTACAGGTGCTGGTCATATAATTAGAATATCATCAAAAAGTTGATTTATTTCACTAATTCCATTCAAAAAGTGAAACTTGTATATTATATTCATTCATTACACACAGACTGATATATTTCAAATGTTTTTTTCTTTTCATTTTGACAATTATAACTGACAACTAAGGAAAATCCCGAATTCAGTATCTCAGAAAATTAGAATATTACTTAAGACCAATACAAAGAAAGGATTTTTAGAAATCTTGGCCAACTGAAAAGTATGAACATGAAAAGTATGAGCATGTACAGCACTCAATACTTAGTTGGGGCTCCTTTTGCCTGAATTACTGCAGCAATGCGGCGTGGCATGGAGTCGATCAGTCTGTGGCACTGCTCAGGTGTTATGAGAGCCCAGGTTGCTCTGATAGTGGCCTTCAGCTCTTCTGCATTGTTGGGTCTGGCATATCGCATCTTCCTCTTCACAATACCCCATAGATTTTCTATGCAGTTAAGGTCAGGCGAGTTTGCTGGCCAATTAAGAACAGGTATCCAATTAAGAACAGGGATACCATGGTCCTTAAACCAGGTACTGGTAGCTTTGGCACTGTGTGCAGGTGCCAAGTCCTGTTGGAAAATGAAATCTGCATCTCCATAAAGTTGGTCAGCAGCAGGAAGCATGAAGTGCTCTAAAACTGTGTGTCTCTCCTCTCTTCCTCCAGACTCTGGGACCCTGATTTCCAAAGGAAATGCAAAATTTACTTTCATCAGAGAATATAACTTTGGACCACTCAGCAGCATTCCAGTCCTTTTTGTCTTTAGCCCAGACGAGACGCTTCTGACGCTGTCTGTTGTTTAAGACTGGCTTGACACAAGGAATGCGACAGCTGAAACCCATGTCTTGCATACATCTGTGCGTAGTGGTTCTTGAAGCACTGACTCCAGCTGCAGTCCACTCTTTGTGAATCTCCCCCACATTTTTGAATGGGTTTTGTTTCACAATCCTCTCCAGGGTGCGGTTATCCCTATTGCTTGTACACTTTTTTCTACCACATCTTTTCCTTCCCTTCGCCTCTCTATTAATGTGCTTGGACACAGAGCTCTGTGAGCAGCCAGCCTCTTTTGCAATGACCTTTTGTGTCTTACCCTCCTTGTGCAAGGTGTCAATGGTCGTCTTTTGGACAACTGTCAAGTCAGCAGTCTTCCCCATGATTGTGTAGCCTACAGAACTAGACTGAGAGAGCATTTAAAGGCCTTTGCAGGTGTTTTGAGTTAATTAGCTGATTAGAGTGTGGCACCAGGTGTCTTCGATATTGAACCTTTTCACAATATTCTAATTTTCTGAGATACTGCATTTAGAATTTTCCTTAGTTGTCAGTTATAATCATCAAAATTAAAAGAAATAAACATTTGAAATATATCTGTCTGTGTGTAATGAATGAATATAATATACAAGTTTCACTTTTTGAATGGAATTAGTGAAATAAATCAACTTTTTGATGATATTCTAATTATATGACCAGCACCTGTAAGAGCCATTATGTCTGTTGTAATTCTGTTTTTTGACCACTGGGTGGAGTGTGGGCCTTAATGAGTATATAGGTAGGCAAAGAGTAAGAAAAAGCAGGTGTGTAATGAGAAGGAAGCACAACATTTGTAAATATGTGATGGCATTCGATGGGATTTTATATGCACTGTGCAGAGGAACTGTGTGATGAATAAATTTGATAAAGCAGTATTTGGAGGACGATTTATCTTGTTTGGATCTCACATGTCAGAAACCACCCTACAATACCTCAAGTGACAAAATGGCTATTTATGTCACTACATGGGCATTTAAGGAAGTGTTGTGGTGGTTTGTTGCTATAGTGTTTTGTTGCGGGAAAAAACAAACAAACAAAATGCCTTTATCCCTTGAGGAAATTTAGCCCTGTTGTGCCTGTACATAGTCAGCATGGGAAGACTTTAATTCTACTTGAAGGATTGATTCTGTTTCTGGTTTCACATTTTAGATAAGAAGGCTGTTATATATAACAGAACAATTTTATACAAATGACCAGATAAAAGAATTACAGAAGAGAAGCATCCGCGTGCTGCGTGTGCCATATCTGACATAAGAATGTGGTCTAGATGGGTGTGTGTGTGTGTGTGTGTGAGTACAATGTGTGTCTGTGGTTGTGTGAGTAAAGAACATGATGCTTCCTGTAAGTCGCTTCTGTGTATGTTTAATATTGTAAGTGTAAATAAACAGTCCCAGATGTTGTTTTATCTTCACAACATGTTTGATATTATTTCGATAAAGTAATACAGCCGGAAGTGATCTCTCGCATGTATATGTTGCACGTCCTGATTTTGCTGAGTTAGATGCATTCCTGGGTCAACATATTTGGTTGATCCTGGAAAAACATTCCAGTCTGAAAATTTAGTCTTAACCCTATTCCTACCGCTAAACCTAACCCTACCCATAAGTTATCCTAAAAATCAGAGGGAAACGATCGATGAATAACACTGATGTAGAAACACCAATTCATGATTTTAAGCCTAAACTTGACATAATCTGTAAACTTGTCCCTCAAATCTGATTGGTTGATTTGAATGTTGTTCCAGGATCAACAAAAATGTTGACCCAGTAACATTTTTAACTTAGCAAAATCAGGTTCTGCTGTATAGGTCAATGAGCGCGAGAGATCACTTAAGGCATCAGAGCACATTCAGACCTCACACACCGGATGCTCATGGCAGTTGGACATAGTGGTGTTTTAGAGGTAAAAAATTATATAAATACTGTTCGGTTTCTCACACAAACCGATCGTTTCGTGTCTTAGGACATCAATATGTCGTCACGAGCCGCAGGGTTTAATTTGGATTTGTCTGTGCATGTTTGTTTTTTTTACTCTTAAAGATGGAATTCCCATTGACTCGCATTAAGACTAAGACTGCAACGGTTGGAGTTAAAAATCATCATTTGTGTTCTACTGAAGAAACAAAGTCACCTACATCTTGGATGCCCTGAGGGTAAGCAGATAAACATCAAATTTTCATTTTTGGGTGAACTATCTCTTTAAGTCTAGAAGCACCAGAGCTACGGCATTCCCTTTATCTGTTTTTAGTAAAATATTTACAACTTTTAAAAGTGCAGTTTCCGTGCTGTGTTGAGACTTAAAACCCGATTGGAATTTTTCAAGAATATTATTTGACATCAAATGGGACTGCAGCTGGGTCAACACAATTTTCTAAAGAATCTTAGAAAGAAATGGCAAGTTTGATAGAAACAAGATTGGGCCTTTTTAATAATGGAGTTACTGTAGCTGTTTTTAGGCAGTCAGGAACAACCCCAGTAATTAGACAAGTGTTAAAAATAGTTAACCCTGCTAGAAATGTTATATTCCCAGAACATTCTCAGAACATCCACTGGTATTAAGGACGTTGTCTAGTAACGTTCCCAGAACGTTCAGAGACGTCACGATGTGGAGTTCTTTTAAGGGTTGGGGGACGTTATTTGGTGGACCTTCAGGGAACATTCAGGAAGTTATGGGAATGTTTAGGGGACTATTACTATAGGACGTTCTGTTAACTTCCCAAATGTCCTCTTTGTAACGTTCTCGCTTGACCATAAAATAACCAAAATAGAACGTCCCCCTACACTCATATCGGGAACCTTATTAAATGACCAACAGAGGACCATGTGGGAACGTTCTGTTAATGTCCCAAATGTCCTCATTGTAACATTCTTATGTGACCATAAAATAACCAAATTGGAACGTCCCCCTAAAGTCATATAAGGAACCTTGAACTGCAGCACTTTCATTACCAAAAGAGGACATTTTAGAAACGTCCTGAATGTTCTGTAAAGGTTTAGAATTTTTGTCACTTTTAGAGAACTTTTAGGCAAAGTTGCACAAGGTCATGAGAATGTCACCTTCTATGTGGGTGTTTATAGAAAATAATAAAGTTTCACCGTTATGGAGGTGAGCATTTGCTTTAGATGGGCTCTTGATTCTTCATATTTTATCATTAGATTTTCTCTGGCTGCTTTAACACGCTTGTTACATCAAAAATGCAAGAGAAATTCTGATCATATGAATTTGGTTATTTAGTGATCGTGTTAAAACATGAAGACAGATTAATTCTATCCAGAGAATAAACTCTGAGCCACTTTTGTTAGTCAATTTTGCTCTAATTTTCAATTAATTTTTTTGACACTTTGCCATAAAGTGCGTATTATATGCATGCCAAAACTCATTTTGGCGTATACATTCCACGAGATTACACGCTCGTATTATTGATACGCATTTTCGTGTGATCGGGCTTCAAAAAAGTCATATGCACCCCTGCCCATCATACACAGATACTCCTTTGCACGGTCAGTTAATGATATGCTAAAGCCCTTAATATTATAAAGCGATGAGAATACTTTTTGTGCGGCAAAAAACAGAGTCTTTATTCAACAATATGATGATTGATTTCAAAACACTGCTTCATGAAGCTTCGAAGCTTTACGAATCATTTGTTTTGAATCAGTGGTTCATAGCGCCAAAGTCACATGATTTCAGTAAACGAGGCTTCGTTACATCATAAGTGTTTTGAAACTTCAATAGTTCACGTGACTTTGGCAGTTTGATACGCGCTCCGAACCACTGATTCAAAACAAAAGATTCGTAAAGCTTCGAAGTTTCATGAAGCAGTGTTTTGAAATCGCCCATCACTAGATATTGTTGAAAAAAGTCACTATTTTGTTAATTTTGGTGCACAAAAAGTATTCTTGTCACTTTATAATATTAAGTTAGAAACACTGTAGTCACATGAACTGTTTTAAATATGTTTTTAGTTTTCTGGGCACTGAAAAAGGGAGTGTTATTGCCGGCGATGCAGGCCTTACGGAACCATCAGATTTTATCAAAAATATCTTAAAAGGTCTTATGGGTGTGGAATGACATGAGGGTGAGTAATTAATGACAATCTTCATTTTTGGGTGAACTAACCCTTGAAATCCCAATATAAACATACTTTAAATGTTTTAGAAAAAAAAAAAAAATCATCATCTATGTAGGATCTTGGAGAAACATACGTTTTTGAATTTTGACCATTTTGGCTCCTTCTATACTATTTTTCTTTTTTTTTATTGTTCTAAAAACTGTGAGATCTTGTGAGGTGATTGTGTCCTTTCTTTTCATCATTCTGCTTTTGGACTATCGTCTTTCTCAGTGAAAGCTACTACTTTTGAAATACATTAGGATATAAAAGGATGTACATCTATTGGTCTTTTTAAATTGAAGCTTAAATCTTTTTAAAAAATCTATCCAACTCTGTAAACATTGACATGGTTGCAGTTTAATTAACTTCTTAATAATTTGTTTTATGTATTTATTTTTGCCTCTGATACAGCAGAATGTGTGTGTATGTTTTTTGGAACTGTTTGTGATATTCTACCGGGGCACTGTGGGTGAAAATTAGCTTTGGGCTAAATCCGGTACAATGCATGAAATGGAAATATTTATGTTTAAAATTATACATGGTCCCTTTTCAAATAAATAAAAATATATTGAGAGATTTTTTATTTTTTTTTTTATTAACTGAAAAGTAAGGATAGTTCAGATAAAATACAAGCTCTATGTTCAGTACAGTGTGTCTGATTGTAGGATGAAGAGCTGCTGGATTCAGTGCAGCAGGAAGTAGGAGAGCAGAGAACAGCAGAGGAACAGGAAGCTCTGAGAGACACTCTGAGCACCGTTATATGTAGAGCTCTGGGTGACATTCTGATCACTGTTATATGTGGAGCTCTGGGTGACATTCTGATCACTGTTATATGTGGAGCTCTGGGTGACATTCTGATCACTGTTATATGTGGAGCTCTGGGTGACACTCTGATCACTGTTATATGTGGATCTCTGGGTGACATTCTGATCACTGTTATATGTGGAGCTCTGGGTGACATTCTGATCACTGTTATATGTGGATCTCTGGGTGACATTCTGATCACTGTTATATGTGGAGCTCTGGGTGACATTCTGATCACTGTTATATGTGGAGCTCTGGGTGACACTCTGATCACTGTTATATGTGGATCTCTGGGTGACATTCTGATCACTGTTATATGTGGATCTCTGGGTGACATTCTGATCACTGTTATATGTGGATCTCTGGGTGACATTCTGATCACTGTTATATGTGGAGCTCTGGGTGACATTCTGATCACTGTTATATGTGGAGCTCTGGGTGACATTCTGATCACTGTTATATGTGGAGCTCTGGTGACATTCTGATCACGGTTATATGTGGATCTCTGGGTGACATTCTGATCACTGTTATATGTGGAGCTCTGGGTGACACTCTGATCACTGTTATATGTGGATCTCTGGGTGACATTCTGATCACTGTTATATGTGGAGCTCTGGGTGACATTCTGATCACTGTTATATGTGGAGCTCTGGGTGACACTCTGATCACTGTTATATGTGGATCTCTGGGTGACATTCTGATCACTGTTATATGTGGATCTCTGGGTGACATTCTGATCACTGTTATATGTGGATCTCTGGGTGACATTCTGATCACTGTTATATGTGGATCTCTGGTGACATTCTGATCACTGTTATATGTGGAGCTCTGGGTGACATTCTGATCACTGTTATATGTGGATCTCTGGGTGACATTCTGATCACGGTTATATGTGGATCTCTGGGTGACATTCTGATCACTGTTATATGTGGATCTCTGGGTGACATTCTGATCACTGTTATATGTGGAGCTCTGGGTGACATTCTGATCACTGTTATATGTGGATCTCTGGGTGACATTCTGATCACTGTTATATGTGGATCTCTGGGTGACATTCTGATCACTGTTATATGTGGATCTCTGGGTGACATTCTGATCACTGTTATATGTGGATCTCTGGGTGACATTCTGATCACTGTTATATGTGGATCTCTGGGTGACATTCTGATCACGGTTATATGTGGAGCTCTGGGTGACATTCTGATCACCGTTACACAGGTTCCCCTCACAACATGAGACGCTCCCAAGATTAAGACTATCAGCTGCTTCTGCTACAGCATCACAGACAGATTTAGAAATGCAGCCTTTTGTAAAAAATGTCTGGCCATCAATATCCGCTGATGAAAAGAATCAAATGTTTAAAATTAATGATTGATATAAAAAAATAACATCAATCTTCATCTTTTTGAAGTTGGTTTTTTTACCTGTAGATGTAATGCAGTGGTCTTCAGTCCCTGAACAGCTCACAGTGTTTGAGCAGCTCTGATCATCACAATAAAAACATTTCTTTCCATTGGGGACAGTAGTGCTGGGAGGATCTACAGGAGGAAAAGTATTAAAAGTATTGTTTTATTTTCTGTACTTTCTGTAAAATATCTAATGAAACAACACTCCTTTAGCTGCTCCATTCAATCAGATCATGACAGAAAGCCACACCCTGTTTTATTTCCTGATTGAATGTCCTTTGGAAGTAAAATGAGTGCTGACTTTAAAGAAGTCATTTGCACATGATCATTGAAGTACAATACCTGGAGCATCTTGGACGTTACACTCGTCTGTGGTACAGCAAGAATAAGTTGTCTTTGAAGTGCCTAAGTTCATGAACCCACTTTGACAAATAGGAACACAACCTTTAATCTTCATTTTTGAACTAATGTCACCTAAAAAACATGAATGATACAGGAAAGACCAATTCAATACAAAACATTATACAATTTAAGAGAAAACAAATTAAATATCAGAAATCTATGCAGAAGATTTAAGATTTAGTCAAAAAAAAAAAAAAAAAAACAGTAAATTTAAATCATATTGGACTTACCAATTTGTGTAACTGTTGTTAAACTCAAGCACTGAGTAGATCCACTGGGACATGTTTTTACTGTTTGTCCCGCACAAGAACCCGTCAGATTCATGCACTCATAACAGCTGAGAGAGTGTGCTTTAGTAATAAAACAGAGAAAAAAGCATCAGTGATCTGTTATTATTCTCAGTAACATCACAAACACTATTTGTCTTTGTATACAAACAGGGTTGCCAACTTTGGGACTTTGGCTGGAGTGAGACTTTGTAAAAAATTCAGTTTGCGCGTGTGCACGGAGAAAATGTTTGGTAACCCTAATTTTAAAAATCAATATCAGTCCATGTTTACTTAGTATCACTGGGGTGAAATAATTGATTTTATTTTTTGTCAGTTTTGTTACCTGACAGGGGCGGAGCCAGACATTGTAAACATTAGGGGCTTAGCCCAAATCTATATTTGTCCAAAGACATTTCAATTTTCTATTAATAGCTTTACTGACATGAAAGGAGCTTTTGTTGAAAAGTACATTATTTGACAGTGTAATTTGTAAAACTTTGTTGGATGTACCTCCGCTAGGGGGGTCCGGGGGGCATGCCCCCCCGGAAGAAAATTTTGTACATTTTAAGGTTAAATGCATCAATCTGGTGCACTCTGGAAACTCAAAATTAAGAGCTTCAACCCATGAACAAAGAAACAGCATTGACTTGTACCTGGACATTAAAAAGGGTTCAAACATTTTTTTTTTTTTTACAATACTTTTGTACTCATTTCTTTTTAAAAGATATATCCTTGAGCTTTTATTTTGATCACCAGCTGATCGCGTGCGCAAATGTGCTCACTTCTCTTTAAAACACGCAGCACAGACAGATTGTATATATACTTAATCACTGTCTTTTGCTGTTTTATAAAGGCACAAAGCCATAGCACGGTTTCGATTTTAACTCGTTGGCAAACGTAGTATGTTTTAAATTTTCAGTTCATTATGAAACGGTGGCGGCAGCAGAGGGTCATTAATGGAAAACACTGAATGAATGTATAGCTGATAAATGTGCTAAAGTTGTCATATCGGTTGTTAACAAAACGTATATAACGTACTCGGTTACTTACGTTCCCTGAGAGATAAGGGAACGAGTATTGCGTTGCAAACGCTATGAGAAAACTCATTTTCTTGAGAAAATAACGGCCATGGTTTGTAAAGCAGAAGCAGCCTGGCCAGCGGCGGAATGTGCACGATCCGGGAGTGCTGAAGACGTTCTGCGCGGCCACAAATGGGCGGCGACCGCTTCTTCCAGTGGCAGGAGCTTCACATCCTTTTTCCTCAGCGCCGTCAACAAATAGAGCGTTAACTGTACCGTACACACCGCCGCCGACTTGAGCTGCAAAGAAGCTCTGGCCGCTTTGTCAAAGACGCTTGTCAAAAAGTAGCCTACGGGGAAGCTTGACGCTTTGGCCGCTCTGTATATTGAGTGCGCGCGCGCGGCCGGGGCTCTCTCTCTCTCTCTCTGCTCGTGCGCGCTGGAAATTTCATATTTTGGTATGAACATTAACCCGCCGGTGTGGCGGATAGCCTTTTGAGATTTGCTCGCCAAACGGAAAATCTACCCGCATTTGGCGCTTGGCGGGTGTTAATTTCGGACCCTACATTTTTATTGAGCAATTTAGCTAGCCCACATCATAACGCACGTCAGACAACATTTGCAACTATAGTTGAAGTCTGTAACTTAGTCTCGGCACACAGACTGATCAGGCAAGGCTACGTCTGTAGTGACAAGGCTCACCATTTTATTATTTGCTTACCTTGATTGTCTTCCAAACTTTCACACGTGCCGACTCCGACTCCGAAGTTCCGAACCTATACATGGGTTTCAAAGACGTCACTTCCGCTATGCCCGCCGCCATATTTGGGACCAGTCACAGCTGCGCGTCCAGTTTAAGTCTATGGTGACAGCAGCTACAAATACCAGAGGAAGGCCAACAAAACGCTCTCAGAAGGTTCACAACAAGTTTACAATATATCTGGGATATGTGGTGCTGTTAGCCGTTTCAACAGTCGTCAGAACTACAAATTTATTTGATTTATTTGAAAATATTGTGAATTCTAGTTGCTGTGTTTCGGCGTGTTGTTACAGGATGAACAAATTCACGACACCAGCTGACTACATTACTTAGTTCAAGTATGCGTGCATGATTTTGTGCAAATATAAGTTGTAATTTTATGTATATCTTGTATAAATATATATGAATTACCATATATAGGATGTGTCCCGTTGAGTTAATTAACCTTCTAGCAAAGCGCTTCAGTTTACGGGTGTTCATTCAGTGCGCGCAGCTCAAATAATACTGTTATCAAAATGAGATTGTTATTGTTCATGATCCTTATTATTAATCAAACTATGTGTTGATGAAAATAATACTAGAACAATATAAGAGCTAGTTATTAAAAATAATGCATTCATTTTCTAAAATAAATATTAAAGTTTTAATATTACTGTGTAGTAACGTTAAACATTTTAATGACTTAAAGGCAGGGTAGGCAAAAAAATGTATAAAAAACTTTTTTTCAAAATTTGTTTAAACTTTATTTATATATCAATACATAATTAAAATGTAAGTACTCTGAAAAAGAAAGTATAAAAATCGAGTGTCTGTAGACCTCTCACGACTGTTTTAAAGACAGCTCATTATTTCCATTCACTCCACCCCCTCCCTTCTGGGCTCCTTCCAAAGCCACGCCCCCAAAACGCATGAACGTGTGACTCCGACCACTGAGCTGGAAGACGCATTATTTACCTGAGACGAGCGGAGAGGAAGGAGCACGGCATGTAGTGACATCATGTCAGAATCACATGTAATAAAAAATAACTTTATAATTATGAAGATAAACAAACAAGATGTATTTTAGTACTCACTATCAAGCTAGCATATTGATATTGGTAAAGTTTAAAATATATATTTTTTGATTCGCTAACGAGCTATCTATAAGGCAAAGCTAAAAACAGGTTGCATGATACACGTTTTTCCATTACCATCATTTACACTGTGATGAAGATGAATTTCGTGTAAGATTCATAACATATACGTTGTTCTACAGATCAACAGAGTAACATACACTCAAATATCAACTCACAACTGCATTGCAGACACAAAATAATAACACACACATACAACAAAGTGTGTACGACACACACAGATACAAGATAAAGACATCAGTAAACATAGGTAGAGAATATAAAAACAAAACAAAGGCGAAAAAAAAACGTGCAGGTAAACTTACAGGTGAACATGGTAAAAGAGTTAGACAGAGGGTAAAATTATGCACAATTCAACACTATAGCTATCATTATTTATCGTCTCTACTACGGCTCGCTAAGTAATGTTATGTTAGCTATATTACGCAGCTACGTGTGCTAATGACACATGCTTCATGAAAAAATAAACAAAAAAATATGTATGATCAAAATACAAAAAGAAAGATTTACCTGTCCAGCAGAAATAAAGCCATCAAGGAGTCACTTTTCAGCCCTTGAGTTCCCTCAGTTCTCGCCATCGCTGGAAAGCCACGCCGATATTAACTCGCGTTTTATTTCTTTGTTTATCCAAAGACTTTTTGTTCATTGCCTTTTCTTGTACTGTTACTGTCTTCCTTTTTTTGCCTGGTTTGCCTTCACTAACTGCATAGGCCGATACTGTGAATTTAGCTTGCTGTTTCTCTGCCATTGTTTTGGTATTCCTAGGATCCATGCCTCTTGGATTCCCCAAATCAAACGTGCGCGCGCAAGTGGGCAGGTCATGTGTGGCAAAAGGGTGGTTGCCATGGTTGCGAGAGAGTGACAGCCGCCTAAGCCAATCCTATGTTTCGTCCCGGATGGAAATAATGAGCTGTGTTTAATACAGATTAAACGGTCTAGAGTCACTCGATTTTTATACTCTTTTTATCAGAGTTCTTACATTTTAATTATGCATGTATATATATAGAAAGTTTAAACAAATTTGGAACAAAATTTCTTACCTACCCTGCCTTTAATCATTGCTGTTTGAGCTGCGCACGCTGAAGCTGAAGATAATAAAAAACCCATAAACTGAAAGTTAATTAACTCATCGGAACACATCCTATATAAAATAATCCAGATATTAATACAAAATAAAAATATTACAACTAGCATTTGCACAAAATCACGCACAGATGAACTTGAAGTAACGTCATTGAAACCCCGAAACACAGCAAATAAGCCCAAATAATTCACAACGTTATTTTACAAATATATACGATTATAATATCATGTATAAGAAGAAGACAGTCCCAATCATATTAATGTTTTGTCTTACTTTTTGAGCGCTCGCGCTGAAGCTATAGATGATCATCAGCTCTGTGGGTTATTTACCTCAACGAAACACATCCTTTATGAGAATAATCAGATATTTATACTTAATAAAATTAATAAGTTTTATCTGTACAAAATGACGCGAATGCACAAGTGAAGTTTGAACAAGTTATGTAATCAATGTAATCAAACTCAGTCGACGCGCTCTTACCACAACAACACGCTGAAACAACAACACAGAGAATTCACAACATTTTATTACAATAGTGTTCTCGTTATAATGTTATGTAAATGACAGTCCCAGCAGTTATTAATGTTGTGCATTGCTGTTTGGCTGCCAGTGGTGTGGTCCCTTCTAAATGAAGCCAATAATTCTGCCGATCTAACTACTTTGGGATCAAATAAATTTGTAGTTCTGACGACTGTTGAAACGGCTAACAGCACCACATATCCAAGATATATTATAAACTTGTTGTGAACCTTCTGAGAGTGTTTCGTTGGCCTTCCTCTGGTAATTGTAGCTGCTGTCACCATAGACTTTAACAGGGCGCGCAGCTGTGACCGGTCCCAAATATGGCGGCGATAGAATACAGTGACGTCACATGAAACCCATGTATACTCCGAACTGTCTCTGAACTTCTCACACGCAACTGACGTATCAGGTGCAAGGTTTTCAGCCAATCAACGATCAGAGAATACTGCAGTGAGAACGTTGTAGGGAGATGTAACAGCTGTGGGCCTTAAACTCCTCTCCTGTCATTAATACGCTGTGGTCTAGTAGTCATCAACAGCAAGTAACGGATTGAGAGGGGAGAAAAATGGATTTTGGCGTGACATTTCTTGCGTGTGCGTGAGAGCGTGAGATTGATGCTAAAAGCGTGAGTGTCACGCCAGATGCGTGAGAGTTGGCAACCCTGCAGTGTGTAATGTTAGCTTTAGCCACAGAGCATAGCCTCAAACTCACACAAAATCAAAGGTAACCATCTAAATAAATACTTTACTCACATAATTCGAAGCATGCATACAGCATGCATGACGAACATCTTGTAAAGATCCATTTGAGGGTTATATTAGCTGTGTAAACTTTGTTTATGCGATGTATATATAGTCGAGAGCTCGTGGGGCAGAGGGAGCGCATCTCTTAAAGGGGCCGTGCTGAAAAAATCAGTGCATAGTTAATGATACCCCAAAATAGGCAGCTAAAAAAATTAATTTAAAAAAATCTATGGGGTATTTTGAGCTGAAACTTCACAGACACATTCAGGAGACACCTTAGACTTATATTACATCTTGTAAAAAAACAATCTAGGGCACCTTTAAGTTGTAACCCTTTGTAACCCTAAAACACAAAATGCAATGTATAATTTAAGTAAAACACCTGTGAAAAATTGGATAATACAGATAATTCCTTCATATTAACACAGTAAACTGTGCTCTATTTTTACAGACTTTCTTAGAGTGTATAGCACACTAAAACCCAATACACTGCTTAAAACCATAATTGTTGAAAATGTGTAGTTTTACTAGTTAATAAAAAAAACATAAATGTAATTGTTTAGAAATGTGTATGTTCAATAATTCAATGTTGAATTTAAAAAAAAATATCTGATCATAAAGATGTTTATATTACTTTTACAAATAAAATATATGTTTATATTATTTTTTATGAACAAATCTAAATTAACATATTTCAAATCATATTTTTTTATGATTCCTCAGGGATGACGTGTTTTTGCAGGCCAACCCAGAAGTTAGCGGCGCACGGATTCCCTCGATCGAAAGCCTATGCAGACTTTTAGAAAATCGCAAAAAATAAGCTCTGTGTTTAACAAAGGGTTATGACACTTACACGTTTAGTCTATCAAGATAATCTTTACAAGTTAACACAACATTTATACATTTTTATACCTAAATAAAGTCGTCAGATATAAAAAGCTAACAGTAGGCTATAAACGGACTACAGCATACCATGGTCGCGGATCAATGTCACCACCACCAAGCTTCCTCAAACTTTATTTAAAAAACAACTTGATTTAAAAACATGCTCGCTGATTATGATCTGCACTGTGTATGAATACTTATCCACTTTTCATGAGAAATGCTGTCCAAATGTTTGTCATGATGACATCTAAAGTCCGGTAAGTAGTCCCTTTTAGCAACTTGTTAGCAACTGCCGTTTTTAAGACACAAGCAAAAACCCATAGACTTTAGGGCCATGGAACCAGAGGTCCTAAAATGCTAACTCGCTTCCGGGTTTTGCATACAAAAACGTCATTTAGCAACTTTTAGCAGCAAATCCACCCACCTTTAGCAACTTCCCCTGAAAATGAGTTGGCAACACAGGAACTGCATAACTAACTCCCTTGCTCACAGCAATAGCCGCTTTTCCATAGTCAGACCGAACGCTTCTTAGAATGGTAAGGAACGGTTCCAGTTGTGTTTCCACTTGAGCCTGGTACTGCACAGCATGATTACTAACCGTTCTCGGCCCAGAACACTTGTCTGTTGCCTGGCTACCAGTTTATCTGTAGCTGGTTAAGCGCTCTATTTGAACGACATTAATAATAAAATTAAAAGAAATAATAAATAAATATTAATACAATGACAATATATTAATACAACACAATTCTGCAAAAAAAAAAGTAAGACATTCATGAAAATCTTTTTTTCAAATTTTCTGAAGAGGCATGATTGCTTTATATGATGAACAGATTTACTTTAGGCAGAAAAGCAAAAATGTCTGCTCAGATGGTCTTTTACAGGGCTTTGTTTGTTTTTGTCTGAGAATCCTATTATTAACAGTCTTCTCCTTTTAGATATTGCTCTTATATACTTTTATTGAAGCTCTTCTTTAAGTAACAGAAAACCTGTTAATTAAATGTTTCAGAGGTCAACATGAGCAAAAGGGTTTGACAGATTGAGAGAACCATGATCAAATCTCTCCTTTACTGCTTTACCCTATCATCCCACAACACTTGGAATATATGATATGAGTTACATGGGATCATTCTTTGATACTTCTGAATCTTTTTAAAAAGTCTGATGATGGTCACTATTCACTGCCATCATATGGACGAGCAAAAGTGGAACATTTTTTAAAATTGCAAAAAAAAAAAAAAAAAAAGTCCAAAAAAGAAAGAAGCGCGTATGGCATTAGAACAACACCAGGGGAAGTAAATGATGAGTTAATTTTCATTTTATGAACTATCCCTTTAATCTCTTTTTAAGAAATAAAATAGTTTATTATTGTTTTATCTTTACAGCATGGCAAGTTTAATTAAATATGACCCCAGGAACAAGCTGATGTAGTATTTTATTTCATAAAGTGTCAGAATTTCACTGCAAAAAATCACATCAGCACACCAAAGATACAGTGAAAATACAAGCTATATGTTCTGTACAGTGTGTCTGATTGTAGGATGTGAAGAGCTGCTGGATTCAGTGCAGCAGGAAGTAGGAGAGCAGAGAACAGCAGAGGAACAGGAAGCTCTGGGAGACACTCTGAGCACCGTTACACAGGTTCCCATCACAACATGAGATGCTCACAACATTTCTAACCGCTGTTGTGGCATAACAAAAGGATTTAGAGATACAGCCTTTTACCGTCGCTGTCTGGCTTCCAGAAGTCTCTGATGAAAAGAAAGAAAAAAAAAAAAAGGTTGATTCAGTCTATGAGTAACAATTTCTACTCGACCCACTCCTAGCAGGATTTGAACTGTGGTCTCCGGCGTGGGAGGCGGGCGTGCTAACGAGGAGGCTAAAGACTGTAGTCTGTAGCGACAGTCGCTAGAGCGGCTCTTGAGATCAGTGGGGTTTACACGCACTACTTTTACAACAGGCCTACAACAGTTACATAAGCTGGGCATTGGTATATGATCTGTGTCATTTGTTTAAACCTAAGAGAGTTTAAAAGATCACGACTTTAATCTTCTTCCTTTTTCAGATTCTCACCTGTTGCTGTAATGCAGCGGTCTTCGTCTCCTGAACAGCTCAATATGGCTGAGCAGCTCTTCCCATCACAAGTGTAGCATTTCTTTCCATTCGGGACATTAGAGGGTTCTACAGGAGGAAATCAAGTATTCTTTTATATTCTCATATCTAATACAACACTCCTTGAGCAGAAACAACTTAGTTACTGCTCAATTCAATCAGTTCACGGCGAGTCACCCTTTTATTTTCTGATTAAATGTCCTTTGAAGTAAGATGAGTGTTGACTTAACAGAAGATAGTTATTTGCACAGTCGTTGAAGCATAATACCTGGAGCATTCTTGGAAGGTTACACAGGTCTGTGTTACAGCAGGAATGTAGCTGTCCTGACAAGGCCAAAGTTTATGGACCCACTTTGACAGGCAGGTAACACATCCTTTAGCCTGCACTTTAGAAGTAATGTCACCTAACATATGAATGAAACAGAAAAGATCAATTAAACTGGAAAAATGATTTATAAATATCAACATTTATTTTTTTATTTGTTTTTAAATACAAATCATAACAATCTGAGGGAAAACAAATAAAAAAAAAATCTATGTAGAATATTTTGTGATTGAAATTATAAATTCCATCAGAAAAATGAATATTTTGTTCTGTTGCAGCTTCCAAGCAAATTATAGCAGCATCTCCATTAGTCAAATATAACAGTAAATTTAAGTCATATTGGACTTACCAACTTTTGTTATCCCTGTTGAACTCTCACACTGAGAATATCCACTGAGACATGTTTGTTCTGTTTGTCCCGTACAAGAACCTGTCAGACTCATGCACTCATAACAGCGGAGAGAGTGTCCTGTAGTAATAAAACAGAAACAGTGAGAGAGAGAACATCTAATGATCTGTATTAGTAATCAAAAACATCACAAACATTATTTGTCTTTGTACCTGCAGTGAAAAGAATGAAGAGAAGAAAAATTGAGATTTGCAGATCCATCTTTGATCAGGAGGAGAATGTAATAACGCACCTGTTTCAGTGCCCATTTTATATCTTATCAAAAGGGGAGGGTCTTTATGATAAAATGAAAGTTTAACAGAAGGACGTTTCTTGTAACAGAAACTTAAAAGGAAGGCATCAAGGTTTAAAAAAGAATTGCAAGAAATGTATAGGTTTACTTAAACCAACTTCCTTAAAGTGTAGTTGATCCAAAAATGGAAATTCTGTCATCTTTCATTGTCGATGTCAAGTTTTATTTATATAGCACTATTAAAACAACACATGTTGACCAATGAGCTTTACATCATCTCAGTGTCAAAACATAATAATACAATAATAATACAGTAATTCTTCTTATTATTATTGTTATCATCAACAAGACAAATACACCATGGCAAACAACTGTGTCTTAAGTTGTATTTTAAAAACATGTACAGATTCAGTATCCCTAACATGCAAGGGTAAACTATTCCAAATCTTGGTGCTACTACCAAAAATGCACAATTCCCTTTCTGACTTAACTTGGTACTTGGAATTTTAACGTTACATTTTGAGTTGTTGATCTCAATGTTCTTCCAGACTGATACTCAATTAGCAAATCTGATAAATAAGCCAGTGCAAGGCCATGCAAAGATTTATACACTAATAAAAGAATGCTGAAAAAAATCAATCCTATACTGTACAGGAAGCCAATGTAGAGAGACCAAAGGATGGAGTGATGTGTTTCACGGTTTTTAATCTCTTAAACTTCCAGGACCATTTTGGGGATTCCCACCTGGAATTGGCCTACCCAAATTGAAAAGCTTCCCATACCCACATACATTGCTCTAAATGCAAAATTGTGGTGTCATTTTACAGGAAACCCTTTGAAGTTACATAAAACACAGCTAAAAGTGATTTAAAAAAAGAATTAAAAAAAGATTTTTTTTAAAAATTCTTATTTGAAAGTGTATAACTCAGGCCCTGAGTGCTCTAGCACCTGCACAGATCTATTTGTTTCCTCTAGATTTCAGCAAATAATAGGAAAAATAATTTTGTCTCTATCATATTGTATGCAAGAGTGATTCAAATGCACCTGAAGGGGAAGAATATAATGATCCTTTGGAAGATCATTCGATCTATGAATGTCACACAATTAATCTACATGGGCAAATTCCTTGGAATGATAGATTTCTTGTGATATATGACTTGACTGTTTTGTGAAAAATATAAAAAATACTTATTTGTAGAAATATTTTCTTCGCAATCATCATGCGGAAATTTCGTGTCTGGGATCAGTGCATATGTAAACTAAATTTTGCCTGCCTTGTTTATCATAAAAACAAAAGTTAAAAGTATTCTCTGTAAAGTTTTGATTCTAAGCTTTCAAATGATACCAAATATGGCAGGGGTCGGCAAGTAAGTTTGGCATTGGGCCAAAAATATTTTCGCCACTACATGGCGGACCAGAACATAGTCAAAGGATAATTTAAGAAATTAATTGATGAAATAAAATGCAACTAGAATTGCCTGTGGCAGACTGTTAAGGCAGAAACACACCAAGCCTGACAGTCAGCCGTCAGGTAGTTTTTGTTCATCGGCCGACTAAGTTTTCTCAGTGTGTTCCACACCGTCGGCTGAAGTTGGTCCTCGTCTGCTTTTTTCGGGCGATTCAACATGTTGAATCGACGTTGGAGCTCGGTCCATTGGGCCATCTGATCATTCTGATTGGCCGTTCAGCTACTGCCACCTGCTGGTACAGAAAGGCATTTCATCTCATGCAGGCGCAGAGTGATGTGCTACTTGGCCATCGGCTATCGAGCGTCGGTTTGGTGTGTCAGAGAAACTTTGAACCCAGACGCTGCTGACGTGAGCCAACCCCGCAGTCTGCTTTCATCGCCACTAGTTCGTCAGCGTCGGCTTGGTGTGTTCCTGCCTTTGCAGTGTATTTTGTAACTGGTATTGAGCTGTTTAAATCCTGTAGTAGGACAGTTATTAACAAAAAGCCACATTTGTGTGGCGGTGTCCGGGTTTTACACTGGATAAATTAATAAAGCAGAGTAGTGACACTTAATCTGTCAAGTATCTTCATTCACCAGCTTGCAACACAGACAGTTTTGCTAAAACACACATATGTAGGAGATGCGAAATGGATAAAAATGACTCAAAAAATAAAAGAAGACTTGAATAAGCCCATTAATGGCATGTTTGAGTCATGCTCATAACAAACTCTGTTTTATTTCCTCTTTCCATATTGTGAATAATAGATGTGTATCATTTTAATTTGCTTGTTACAAAATGGAGCCTAACTTATTGTAATAATTATTTGATGTAGCCTATTTTTACACATTTAGAAGTATTCCTTGGCATCCTCACATACTAAACTGCATTTTTTAAAAAATTGTTTGTGTGCTGGGGTACGCTATTACATCGTGTGCAGAGTGATGTTAACATTTAAGCTAGCTGGTGAGAGAAAATGGCACTATCAAAGAGTCTAAAGAGGAAAGTTGACAGCAAAAATAGGGCATACAAAGAAGAATGGAAAGACAACTATGCGCTCATCCTACCTAGTTTTGTGAATGCAAAGCGGGTCCACTGAAATATGGGGTGATTAACAATCTTGCGGCAGCATTTTGAACCTTTTGCAGCTGTAGGACAGATGCTTGACTACCCTTGTACAGCGAATTACAGTAATCAAGTCTGGATGATATGAGAGCATGGATTGCAAATTCAAGGCTCTTAAAAGTCAGACATGATTTCATCTTGGCCAAATTTCTCAAAAGAAAATAAAAACTTGACTTTACCACATGATTTATTTGTGTGTTCAACTTCAGGGAGCTATCAATATAAACACCCAAGTTTTTGATGCATTCTTTAACAAACATGCAGTATGGATTCGGAGAGGAGGGGGGTCTTTGTGTATAAAAGGTTGGGAACCACTGCCCTAAAGTAGCTGCAATTCAGTATATATGACCAACACCAACACACTGGATGCTCATGATTCATCCTGTTTAAACAGTTTCATTTTCTCTGAAATCATTAAAGATCAGACTTTGGACACTATAAAAGACAAATTCTTTAATGATCCTAAAACACATCAGAGTGAGTTTCATCATTTTGATCACATTCACAAGCACTAAAAAGATAAAAGTTGTTTTTTCCCCCAAGTTTTAAAAAGATCAAAGTATCATGCCAATTACACAATCAGTTCAAAAATGATCAATACAAAACAACAACTGCTCTGAAATAACAAAAGATGCATACCTGACATTAGAAAAATACATTATATATATATAATTTTTCTTCTGATGTCAGGTATGCATCTTAAATTAGAAAAACTTTGTTCTTTTTCTTTTTTTTTTCTGGTCCAAAATAATAAAAATATCCATCCATGCATTTTCCAAACAAATTAAAGAACAAAAAAAATGGGCTAACACAAACAAAGCACAGTGTCAGATAAAATAATTTGAAGATCAAATAGTTAGAGAAAATGTTTTAGGTTGAGCAATTCGGCACAGAAAAGCAGGTACCTGGATGCCAAAAAATGAGACAGACTCAAAGTGCAGTTCAATCATTTGGCACACACTTTATTGTCCAGAGTTGCATTATATAATTAGAATATAAGAAGTGAAACTAGCAGTTCAGTGACTGAAGTACATAAAAGGAATATAAGGTCACTCATTACTATGACGTGAGGCCTGCATCTCTTTAAGGTGTACAGAGAAAGATCACATGATGAAAAGGGCACAGGATGTTTTTGGAATCTCACACACAGAAAAATGGTTTAAAGGAAAACGTGATGGAATCCAGAAAGGGACTAAAGTCCCTTTAGGGCAAGTCCTTGGCAACAATCTTTGGAACGCCTCTGGGGCATCTAATTCAGTCGTGCAAGAGCAGGTCCTATCTCTTTGAACAGAAAATTCTCCAAAGCTGTTCACCAAGTTAACAATTAATATTTGAAATCACCAATGAAATCTGACAACTATCTAACAAATTTTGTTTCTAAGCACTCAAATCATGACAAAAAGAAAACAAAAATGCATTTTTTAAGGCTGGACCAGCTTAATGCTTATGTGCAGTCAAAAGTTTTTTTTTTTTTTTTTTTTTTTTTTTTTACATTTTTAGAGAGTATTTAATAATGAAAAAAACTGTCTTTAATAATGAACTCAAAAAGGAAACACACAGATTACCATGAGCACCTAATACTAAAACTACCAGCCAAGACAATGAACTGAGGAAGCGAGGAAACGAAGGGCTTAAATACACAGAGAGACATAATGATTGACAGGTGATAAATGTAATTAAACCTAAGGGAACTAACTTGGAATTAATAAAAACTGAACTGGAGACACAAGTGACAAACAAGGCAACTAGCCTAATTCTGACTGACATGAAATAAATAGTTTTGAAACAAAAATTATATTAACGCATGTAACAATAATCCACTGAAGGAGAGTTGAGTTGTTCAGTTTTATTTAACCAATGTGAGGCTGCGGAACGTTGTTCTCCCTGTTTGGTATCATTTGAAATGTCTCAGTGCGACTGGTACAATGTTCTCATTCCCAGAGAAATAGACCAAAGAGAGCTTAACAATACTTTGCTTAAACCGCGCACACTTAACTTAACGATTGTAAGGCCGATTATAAATATAAATTGATACTTATGACTGATCGCGCTCAAACGCGTCCAGTCAGAGCCAGTTGCGTTCAGTCTGCGATTACAGTCGGTGTTCAAATTCCATGTGTGAGTATATAAATCGGCTCCCGTCAAAGGAAACAATCGGTATGTGTGTTCAGTTCAGTCTTAGAATGTTTCAAGCTAATCGTTAGGTGTGTCCCCGGTTTTACACTCTTAAAAATAAAAATGTTTTGCAGTGATGACATAGAAGAACCATTCTGTGTTCCCCAATACCTTTCAGTGAACAGTTCTTAAAATAACCATTTTCTTCTTAAATGAAGATTTAGAGTTAATAATCTAAAGAACCCTTTTCCACTATAAAGAATCTTTTGTGCAATAGAATGGTTCCATAAATATTAAATGTTCTTCATGGAATCAGATGCTAATAAAGAACCTGTATTTTACTGTGGAGGGTGTGTCCATTCCCAGAAGGCGTGTGCTCTCACGACTCACTGATATTTCTACATCTGTTGCTTTGTCTTGCCCACGCTCTTGTCCAGTGTATTCTTTATCTTCCCAGACCCTTATAGGTTATTTAGTGTTAGTGTGTTCAGGTGTTTTTTCAAGTGCTATTTCTAGAAAGTTCCCTCAGTGCCGCACATATATTGCAATATTGCACTTGACTATTACGTTCTTGTCCTTTTCTCTGAAAGTAATGGGAGTACATGTCCATCTCACAAATGTAGAATCCGTCTCTGCAGTCATCTCAACTATCGAATTCCAGCAGCAGGAAATAGACACTATTTTACCTGCAGATTTTTTTTGCTCTGGTGCTGGAATGTCTTGCGGTGCTGGTAAAAAATAAAACCAACACCACTTAATTTCGGGTTAAAATGCGTCGTTGTAACGTGCGTTTCTGAGATTGTAATGATTATAATATTACCCAAATTTTATTAGTAATGCGTTATATTACTGCGTTACAGCAAAAAAGTAATATATTACTCTAATATAATTACTTTTGTAACGCCTTACTCCCAACACTACCATCACCAGTTTTTGGCAGTTATCTGTGTATTACAAAGATATAAGTACTACAATAGGTTGGTAAATTAACATTATATCAGCTAAAGAAATGTTTTTGTTGTTGTTGTTGTTTTTACTGTGAATTTAAGTAGGCTATCTGTAAATATGGAAGCCCTGCACCGCATGATAGAAAAAAAAAGAAAACTTATGGTGGGGAGAAAAAAGAAAACTTATCTCGTAATATTTCAAGATATTAATTAAGTCGTTATTTCGACATAACTCGTTATTTCAACATAAGTCATTATTGTATATCAAGTTTAATAAAAGACACACAATTTAATGTCTTCCGTGGCGCAATAGTAGCGTGTTCGCTCACAGTTTTAGCTTTTACTGCGATCGCTGTGGTTTCAAATCTGCCTTTTGCCGAGCTTGCTCTTCTCTATTTGCCCATCACATAGGCTATCACATCAGAAAGGCACTTATTTTTAATAAAAATGAAAATAATGTACTAAAAGTGGAAGTAAACTGCCTAAGCGAGTGTTTAATAATATTAAAAGTATTTATTGGGTAGGGTTAGGCGAAGGTGTTGTGTGGGTTTTTGTTCTTCCAATATGGCCGCATCCATTTAATACTTTTAATAAATATATATTCTATTTACACTAAGTGAGGATAGCAGCATTTTCTCATTTGATATTAGCCACTAGAGGGCAGAATAAGACAGGGAATCAATAAAAGAACGCATTGACCAACTGTTACAAGTTGGTGCTCCAAAATCCCAGAGGTTAATCGCGGGAATTTGCATTCATTCACTGTAAAACCCAACAAGTTAAGGTAACTCATTTCATTTGATGAAACCGATTACCTCAATTCAGTTCATTAAAAAAAAAAAAAAACAATGTTATGAGTACTCTGAACTTATTTTAATTGATTCCACTAAAACAAGAATATTTCTTAATATACAATTAAACTTTACACTGCATTTATAGCTGAAACTTTCATCCAAAACTGTGGCTGGAAGTCAGTTTTAGCTTTTGTTTCTCTGTTCTGTTCTAATGCTCAATCATCACTTAATTAATCACTTAATTATACAATTATTATCCAATTATCATGCTGGGAAAAGAGAAGACAGAAGTGCCAGCAGAGCAAATACTGTACCAGGCTAAGCTCACTGTTTGTGAAATATAGGAAGAAAAATACTGAATTGGGTTTTATATTAATGTAACTTAGATGGGAACTGTAGACCTTATGCGCCAGAGAAACGTGCGTGCAGCCATCTTGAGAATTTTGTATTTGAACTTCCATTTTTGCAGTAGCCCTATATATTTCTATGGCATCACTGTGAAAGAATAATTAGTGAAGTGGATTTACTTATTGTAGAGTTAAGAAAAGTTATCATGAGCATTGTAATATTTAAAGCAGATGTCTTAATGTCAGTAGACCAGGAAGATTTTAAAACGATCAGTTAATTCATAAATACATAAGATTGCTGTGGAAATTCAAACCGGGAGTCAAAAGACAGCAGGGCTACATAAGGTCAACGAGTATAGAGGGTTTGCACGTGACATCACCGTCAGCCGTTAAGACTGCAGCCACGCTCACTGAGTGGCAGCATTGGTTTTCAGCGTGAATGCCGCGAAAAACACACAAAACACATCCAAAACGGGAAAGAGCTTTGTTGACTGTACAAATAGCTTTGACATAAAACCTGAGGTATATATTTAAAGACTGCAAATGGATCACTGCAATTCACAGAAACAGCTGGACTCCAGGCAGAGAAACATGGATTTGCAGTTATCATTTTGTGTCAAAATGTTGGCTTTTGAGATAAAATCATACCGTATATTGTATTGTTATATATTATGTTGACAACTCATCAACTAAATATTTACCATCTTAAATTCTACATAATTGGGTGTTTTTAAATAAACACTGACAAAAACTATACAAGTTTTAGGGCTGGATGATATGATGATATATAACATTGATATAAGTGATTACTCGGATTTAAACCGACCTATATTGTAATTATATAAAATATTCACAGGCAGATTTGCTTTATATATGTCCCTGTGTCGAAATCAGGCACATATAAATGTCAGGAAACACGATTCCTGGCTGCATGTCAATTTCCATGGATTAGGTTTATTTGACAAGTTGTAAGGAATACTTTCGAGCCCAACTGTCACGAATGCGACTCCCACAGTGCATCCTCCGGACCGCCGGAGGGAGCCATCACCTGAATATTGACTCACAACCATTCCGGACTCCATCTCCCATAGGCCCTCATTCCTGGGACTGATTGCGTTTACACCTGCTCTGCATCACATTCACACTATTTAAGACGCGCACACACACATCCATTGTGAAGTCTTGATTTGCTGTGGTGATCATTTCTGAGCGTTTATTTTGTGGACTGATATCTCGTTATTACCTGGACTGTTTACCTCTGGTGAACCTTTGCCGTCTGCCCTGATTCCTGCCTGTTTACTGATCTGTGATTGTTTGCCGCCTGTCTTGATCCTTGCCTGTGACCTGACTCTGATTCTCTGCTGTCAGCCCCGACCATTGCCTGTCCTTGTTTACGGTACTGCCTTGCCCTTGTTTGTATTTGGCATTGTGTTAATAAAGCTGCAAATGGATCCACACTCTACTGACCCATCATTACACCAACCTTTAGTGTAATCGTTTGTTTTACTCAAGTTTTTGCAGTTTCCTCTATTAAATCCAGTCACGCAGCAGGTTCTTTTACCACTCAGTCCAGCTGAAGGAGCGCGTTCCGGCGGGAAAGTGATGTCAATGCATACCCTCTATAGACCTTATGTAATCCCGCCCACTTTATCCATTTCCGGTGAACGCGATTGTCTTTCGACTTCCGCCTCAAATGCCACAGACAGAGGAAGTGTAATCAGCGCTACAAACCAAAGATAATTTGTCAGTATAAGTAAACTTTACATTATACAATGTATCGCATCCTTCAAGGATCGCCACTAGTGACTGGAAGGATGACATGAGAAAGTGGCCAGAAATAACGTAACGGGGGAATATACATTTAATTAATTTGTGCTGTCCCTTGGAGTAGATGGTGTTGCTATGAAAAACTACAAGAGCACTGAATCCTACCAGTACCTTCACAGTGGTAAAGTGGTCTTGTATTATTCCACCAAGTAGGCCTGAAAGACCTGGTATTTCTGAAGGCTGATGTTCAGCCTAGTCAGTCCAGCAATCAAGCACACTCGGCCTGGGTACTGGTGACAAACCTGGGAGCAGTAGAGACAGCAGGGTGCTCTTGCATCGCTGGCCTGGGCAAGTCATGTAGCCATGCAGCTTCAATTTTATGGAAGGTGAGAAAGTATGATGTTAAATTTAGGGCTGTCAAAATAACACGTTAATTTCGATTAATTAATCTGAGAAAAAATAACGTGTTAAAAAAAATAACGCAGATTAATCCATTCCGTATTGACCTTTGAACCTGGAGCCGTTCTAGCCATCATTCGTCTGTAAAATGAAGGAGGGAGATGACTGCTGCGCTGACGGACAAAACGAGCAGAGCTCCTCCCTCGTCCACGCGAGCTCTCTTTGTCTTCAAAGTAAGCACCTTCTTTGCACTCTCTCTACCTCGAACATAATAATCTAAATCAACTGACACGATGCTAAAAGTTCGTAAGACCGAATCCATGTTTCACGAGGCGCATTCAGAGAATGTTTTTTCCTGAATAACCGTTGGGTGTGAATAGTGCTCAAAAGAACGTCACCTCATCTTCTCTGACAGGCGCCCTGCACGTGCAGCTGACATAAACCACACTTTCAGTAAACAAAAAGAAAGTCCTATCCAGTGGTGAAGTGTTTTCTGTGTTGATAAATCTTTTACGATGTCCTAATGACAGTCGCGATTCGCACGCAACGCGTCAACGTCCGCTAATGTCCAATTCGCGACCTAATGACTCATTTGAACAGATTCATTTTAATGAATCATGACAACAACAGATCTGTCCACATGGTCTATAATGAATCATTTACTCAAACAACTCTGAAATGAGAAAATAAGTGTGCTTACCCCATTTAGCAAGAGTGGTAAGTAAAATAGCCTTAATAATCCAGAATATTTTCAGGTTATTTAAATGACAATGTGTAGTAAATTAGGCCTACCTATAAAATCAGTTATTTTAGACTGGAGTGAGGTGAAACCAGAACAAAGCAAGTTGTTGTTAGCTAGGTGCATTCAATTGTATATGGTAGAAAATTATATTATTAGTTAATATAACTTCTAAATGCTACTTTTTAATACTTTTCAGGTTTAGCAAAAAAGCATCTTCTCTTACAAAGCTATAAAATCACTTTTTTTTTTTTTTTTGCAAAGAGGGCAAGAATGAATTACAGTGAGAGTGATGGGTACTTTATTGTCAGTATCGGGCTCGCAGATCACGTGGGTAGGGCACTTTTTACTGTTTGTGTGGATGACCATGTCTGTCACCACCGAAGACCATTTTTGACCCAGGAAAAACCCTGCATTGATTCATTTGAATTGAAATATTTAATACTTTCACAGCAAAAATTATGTATGCGATTAATTTAGATTAATTAATCACAGAGTATGTAATTAATTAGATTAAAATTTTTAATCGATTGACAGCCCTAGTTAAATTATTAGATGACCTTTCATAGTATACAATTATCTTTTAAGGTTTTTATGATTTATCTAGCCAGAAAATAGAATATTATGGGAAAACTTGACCCACGTGATGTAACATGAAATTTATACCATTAGTATATCAGTACATGATCATATAAACAGAATAAAATATATACTCTAAAAAATGCTGGGTTAAAAACAACCCAAGTTGGGGTGAAAATGGACAAACCCAGCAATTGGGTTAAATGTTTGCCCAACCTGCTGGGTAGTTTTATTTAAACCAACTATTGTTTAAAAATTGCTATATGGCTAGCTTAAAATGAACCCAAAATAGTTGGGAAATTAAAAACCAGATGCAATTAGAGGCAACAATAATAGACAAAAGGTGAATGTTTATTAATAAGCTTTAATATTTTATTAACATAAATTTAATAGTTTAATAGTTTATTAATAAAAATTAATTAATAAGCAATTTAATAAATGTTTATTGTTTAATAATTATTCATTGAACATTAATAAATGTTCATTTCCAACATACTTTGGGTTAATTTTAATTAAGCAATACAGTAATTTTTAAACAATAGTTGAGTTAAATAAAACTACCCAGCAGGTTGGGCAAACATTTAACCCTACCACTGGGTTAAAACAACCCAATTGCTGGGTTGTCCATTTTCAACCCAACTTGGGTTGTTTTTAACCCAGCATTTTTTAGAGTGTAGCCTTCTGGGTAATGTGGGTAATACTAACATGCTGTTTGACATCCCAGATAATAAGCAATGATCGAAATAATGTTAAATTAATGTTAATGTGTCAATGTTAACCTCATTGAATCAATATCACTTTTGCACCCTCAATTGATGTTGTAATGTAATGGCATTGAATCAATGTTTGCACTCTCAGAAAATGAAGCACAACTACAACTGACTTAAAGCCACACAGCCTGAAATTAACTGAAAATAAAAGAAGACAATAAATCTTTCAAAATCTCAGCAGAAGTTCTTTTTGAGAATTAACAGAGGTTTAGATGTTGATGTTTTATTGAAAATTATCAGTGTTTCCTTTAGTTTGGCTTTTTGTGTGAGTTTGTGGTCTTTGTAACAGTGTTTACCAAAACACATAATTTGATGCAAAGAAACCAGAAACAAAATGATCAGGTGATATAGTTTTCATCATCATAAACATTGCAGTTTTTATGCTGTTGTTAACAGACATGGTATAATAAATAAACATAAAATAACCATTGCCCTAGATTCAAAATTTGAATTTACCTTGGCATAGTTGAATAACAAGAGTTCAGTACATGGAAAAGACATACATTGAGTTTCAAACTCCATTGCTTTCTCTTTCTTATGTAAATCTCATTTGTTTAAAAGACGTGTTTACGTAACAGTCGGGGTGTACGCCCCAATATTTGCATAATGCCAGCTCATGTTCCCAACATTATGAAAGGCATTAGAAAAGGGCAGCCAGTAACGTCTGGATCCGCACAGGTGAATCAACAGACTAGGTAAGCAAGAACAACAGCGAAAATGGCAGATGGAGCAATAATAACTGACATGATCCATGATATCATGATATTTTTAGTGATATTTGTAAATTGTCTATCTAAATGTTTCGTTAGCATGTTGCTAATGTACTGTTAAATGAGGTTAAAGTTACCATTGTTTCTTACTGAATTCACGGAGACAAGAGCCGTCGCTATTTTCATTTTTAAACACTTGCAGTCTGTATAATGCATAAACACAACTTCATTCTTTATAAATCTCTCCAACAGTGTAGCATTAGCCATTAGCCACGGAGCATATAGCCTCAAACTCATAGAGAATCAAATATAAACATCAAAATAAATACTTTACTCACATAATTCGAAGCATGCATACAGCATGCATGACGAACATCTTGTAAAGATCCATTTGAGGATTATATTAGCTGTGTGAACTTTGTAAATGTGCTGTAATATAATCAAGAGCTCGTGTGGTAGGGAGCACGCGTCTTAAAGGGGCGGCGCGCTGAAAAAAAACAGTGCATAGTTAATGATGCCCCAAAATAGGCAGTTAAAAAAATTAATTTAAAAAAATCTATGGGGTATTTTGAGCTGAAACTTCACAGACACATTCAGGGGACACCTTAGACTTATATTACATCTTGTGAAAAAGCATTCTTGGGCACCTTTAAATCAAAGACTAGACACAGAAAGAGATCAGTGAATTAGACCAAGATGATTACAGCATCATCACAACAGGCAAAAAAACTGATCAACTTCATGTTGGCTTTTTCCTGCCATAACAACTTTGCTTTATAAACACTCAGTTACAAGCAGCCAGAGAAAGCTAATGTAAAAGAGTCAAGAGCTCAACTAAAGCAAATTCAATACATTTTTATTTTCAATAAAACATCAACATCCAAATCTGTTAATTCTCAACAAGAACTTCTGCACTCGAAAAAATGATTCTAGCTGCTTGCTCAGTTTATTTAAATAAAATAAGCTGAACCAACACAAATCTTTAGTTTTTTACTTAATTGGCATTTGCACTCAATTGTATTATGTTAAATGAAATTAAATTTGCAAATTGTTAGGTTAACCTAAACCATTTGTGTTGGGACTACACAAATCATTTATGTTGCATTGATTGAAACTGGGCAGTGGATTTCTAGTTCCCAGCATGCTTTGCGTACGGATAGATCGGGACAGTAAATGTTGAAATTAAGTGCTGTTTAATGTGTTTTTTAGGAAAGGGAAATACATTTTAAAGTTTGATGTTCAGTTATATTTGACATTTAAAAGAGTTTATGTTATGTCGATTTTTATGAGGTTACCATTATGCTGAAGTGTAGACCTTGTGGTTAGGCTATTGGTGGCTACATGAAATAAATTTATGTTGTTCTCAACAAGCTTTAACTGTGCTAAGGCCAGTGATGAGAAGTTCTTTACCTGATCATTACATGCATGCTACAAATGTTTCACAGAAAACTTGAGCAACTCTGCACAAGGGCACCAGTCTGAATTGCAATAGCACTGGTTGGATCAACAAGAGTGAATTATGTTCAGGAAACATTCACAGAATACGTCAAATGAAACTGGTGTGATCTCATTCAATTAGGATGAATTTTATTCATCAGTACAATTAACCTAGCTTAAGTTCAAATAAATCAGTTCAACTGTGTGGAAATAGGTGTCATAATTGAATTAAGTTAGACCAACAAGTTATTTTTTTGAGTGTGTACATGTATGAAAGAAATAATGTCAAACTGGTTTGTGAACTGGTTTCACATTCGTTGTGGCTGAAGTAAGTTGTAGTTCTTGAGTTTCTGCTCGTCTCTTCTCTTTTTTTCTGGTCTTGTTTCTCTGTCCTTCAGTGATTCTGATTATCAGGTGTTCATCAGTGTCTGAATTCACTCAATTCTTTTCATTCACTCTGTCAAGTGGACTATATTAGTGAACTAATGTAGGGAATAGTGAATGAGGGTATAGGGTGTGATTTAGAACACAGCCTCTGAGTGTCGACTTTGAGCGTTGTTAACTCTTTGTTAGCATTGTTAAAAAAAAAAACAGTATATTCCTGTAGGCTACTTTCTCAAAAATGAAAAATATTACCCATAATGCACTGCTTTCTACAGTATATTCCTGTTTTAATGGAAAATGGTTTGTTACTGTCAGAATTTCAGCAGTTATATGTGTGTGTTCTTCAAGGGGAAAAATTAAAAATCTCTTTCTGTTTCAAGAAGTGCCTACTTTTGTTAAACTTTCATTTTCTCATAAAAACACTCCCCTTTTGAAAAAAACTATAAAATGAGCAATGAAACAGATGTTATTTCATTCACCTCCTGATCAAAGATGGATCTGCAAATCTCAGTTTTTCTTCTCTTCATTCTTTTCACTGCAGGTACAAATAAACAAAAAGACAATGTTTTCTTTTTTTCATTGGATCTCCCTCTCACTGTCTCTGTTTCATTACAGACAAAGACAAATAGTTTGTGATGTTTTTAATTACTAATACAGATCATTAGATGTTCTCTCTCACTGTCTCTGTTTTATTACTACAGGACACTCTCTCAGATGTTATGAGTGTAAGGGTCTGAATGGTTCTTGTGCAGATCAAACAGTACAAACATGTCATAGTGGATATTCAAAGTGCATGAGTTCAACAGGAGGAACACAATTTGGTAAGTCCAATATGATTGAAATTTACTGTTATATTTCACTGATTGACTGATTAGAGATGCTGCCACTATTTTCTGGTGCTGCAACAGAACAGATACTCATTTATGATTTCAATCACAGAATAATGCACATATATTTCTGATATTTGATTTATTTTCTCTCATAATGTTATGATTTTTTTAATGTTTGAATGAGAAACATGCTACATTTTGACATTTATAATTAAATTTTCCATCAAAATAATGTGCAGTTTAATTGGTCTTTCCTGTGTCATTCTTGTTTTTTAGGTGACACTAATACTAAAGTGAAGACTAAAGATTGTGCTCTTGTCTGTCAAAGTGGGTCCTTGAACTTAGGATATATAAAAACAACTACTTCCTGCTGTGACACAGATGAGTGTAATCTCCAAGATGCTGCAGATATTGTCCTTCAATGATCATGTGCAAATGACTATCTTCTGTAAAGTCATTTTACTTCCAAATGACATTCAATCAGGAAATAAAACAGGGTGTGGCTTTCTGTCATGAACTGACTGAATGGAGCAGTTAAAGGAGATTTATTTTATACAGAAAAAATTATTAAAATAATTCCTGTTTTCCTCCCGTAGATCCCTCTAACATCCCCAATGGAAGGAAATGTTACTACTGTGATATTCAGAGCTGCACAAACACATTGATCTGTACAGGGGACGAAGACCGCTGTGTTCAAATAACATGTGAGAATCTGAAAAAGGAAGAAGATTAAAGTCATGATCTTTTAAACTCTCTTAGGTTTAATCATTTGACACAGAGATCACATATACCAATGTCCAGCTTAGACTGAATCAACCTATTTTCTTTCTTTCCATCAGCAACTTCTGGAGGCCGGTCAATGGCGCTAAAAGGCTGTGCCTCTAAATCACTTTGTGATGGCATAGAATATGATCTTGGTGTTGCGAGCGTCTCATGTTGTGAGGGGAACCTGTGTAACGGTGCTCAGAGAGTCGACCAGAGATGGGAGCTTTAGAACAATTCACTGGTGAGTCAATTGTGCTGTGGATAACCTACTGAAGGAGACAGTCGTGTACTTTTACATGAGAGAAGGGGTACGTCGCCACCACAAAAAAATTAATCTCTCGTTTTTTTATAGCTTTTCTTATCCTTTGATATGTTTCTTATCAATCATTGTTAACTTTTTCTTTTACTGTCCTGCGTTCTGATGACATTGAATATATTCTTGATATATATTGTGTAGTCATTGTATACAAAGTTTATGTTATTAATGTCATCTACTGTTTACAAGCATAATAAAAATGTATTAAAACTATTCACTCACTTTCTCCTGGAGATTAAGGACTATGTGCAAACAATTTTCATCTCACTATATTATTAAAATATTTACTGTAATATTTATTTTCACAATTTTTAACAACTTTAAAGATGAACACAAATTCAGTAATTATAAGCTATAATCTGAGCTTTTACTTTTGCTGTCTTAGGTTTAGGAAAACTGTGTGACTCATAATAGACGATCAAACTCAAGTGGATGCACAACAGTACACTAACTTATTTCTTACATTTCTAATTATTACTAAAAAGAAAGAAGAAAGAAGACTTTAATTTTATTACTTACCTTGTCATTTGCAAGATTTTCCTTCACCTGAAAAACTGTTCTGTGTTTTGTTGTTTGTCTTGAAGTAAAGTACTGGATTTTTGTAGGATCTTATCATTACAAATGATTACTAAAAGACTTGGAAAAAATACAAAATAGACACTCGATATTTAATATTTCAACATGAATAACAAAAATACAAGAACAAGTATTAAAAACAACACCAGTGATTTGATTGTTATTGAAATCACTGCCTGTTAAACAAAACATTACAAAATTAAAAATATATTAATTCATTTAAAATTTTTTTACTAAAAATAAGGATGAATGATTCACAGGTAAGATAACATCTCATCAGCCTTAGCAGCTAGCAACAACAGTCATTTAAAATCCAGAAATTACATAAATAAAATATTATAAATATTATAAACATTAAACATTATTTGATATTTAAAAAATAGCCTTGGATATTTCATCCACAGTCTGTTCTAGCCTGCTTCCCAACCTGCAGCCGAACCACAAACAATGATGTTTTGACTTCCATAGTAGGGGGAAAAAAATACTATGGAAGTCAATTGCAACCATCAGCTGTCTGGTTACCAACATTTACATTTGGATCAACTTGAGGGTGAATAAATGGTGACAGAATTTAAATTTTTGGGTGAACTATCCCTTTAAGGCTTGCATTTTTATGGGCTGGAATTCAAAATGGTTGTATATTTAAGCTGTGATTATTTCAATTAAAAATATTTCAGACACATTTTCATTATTAAAAATTCAATAATTTATATTCACCGTTAAGATTTCACTTCCAAAATATTTGTTATGTTTAAAAATACAACCTATAAAATTCGACTGGCAATTTTCAGTCCATTTTATTTCGCTTTACAAATTCGCTTCCACAAATTCAGATGTTCAACATTTCACATCCGGGAACTGCAGGAAAACCAGTGGAGTACCGATGCATGATCTCCATCTGCTGTTAGTCTTCTTCACCAGCAGGTGCCGCTAGCGGCTGTTTACGAAGTCCAGAGTACGGCTAGTAAGTCATCATTCATTCGTTCATTCATAAAACGGATTTACAGAAATGGAGCAAGTGGTAAGTGAATGTGTAATGATTATCAGGGCCAGTATGAATGCAGAAAAGCTGATAAAGACACTAAAGCTGCATTTATGTTTAATTCAGTGTCTTTATGGTTACTTTCACTGTGTAGACTACAGCTTTCTCTACAGTGAACGAGAGTATAACGTTGTTCCCTGATGCTGGTGTACAGATCAAACGTTAAATCTGAGGTAGACATTTATTTCTCTCTGTTGTTTAGTTTCCTTAACTTTATATCGCGGCACTGTGTTGTAATACTAGGGTTTCCCTCATGTGTCATAGGATTCCCCTGCCGTCAGGACATATAAAACTCTTAACACAGCTAAATGGACTCGTACAGTGATATAAAAGACCAAACATGCACCTCATTTGTGATGTAAGTTGTACTATAATTATAGGCTCCAAGAAAGCAGATACTGGCATAAAGTTGGTCTGACGCTGAACGTTTGATATTCGCAAATTTAGGGACCGTCTCTAAAGTTTGGTATTCACGTTTCTACCTTCAATAGCGTTTAAAGAGAATGACTTACAGTCACAAAACCAACTGTAAGTGTTCATCTAGGTCTCAGGTATGATGCAAACCTTTTAGATTTTTGATGTTTATTAAAATAAAAGGTAACACTTCATATTAACTAGTTAATATGAACTAACAATGAACTGCACTTCTACAACACTTATTAATCTTTGTTAATATTAATTCTAGCATTTACTAATACATTATTAAAATAAAGAGTTGTATTTGTTAACATTAGTTAATGCACTGTGAACTAACATGAACAATAAACTGCTGTATGTTTATTAATGTTAACAAAGATTAACAAATACAGTAACAAATGTATTGCTCATGGATAGTTCACGTTAGTTAATACATTATGAACCTTACTGTAAAGTGTTTCCCTATAAACTGTCAAGTAATATGTAAATATTGCTATGTATTTCACTACTGTATGGGATCATACAAAAAGTGCCATAGTTTAAATCTTAATAGCAATCAAAGAGAATGATTTACAGTCACAAAACCAACTGTAAAGTGTTCATCTAGGTATAAGGTTGAACAGTGATGCGCCCTACTCTCTCTCTCTCTCTCTCTCTCTCTCTCTCTCTCTCTCTCTCTCTCTCACACACACACACACACACACATACAACTCAAAGTACATACACATATACTTTTTTTTCTTTTCTTTTCTTTTCTTTTCTTTTCTTTTACACATTCATCACACAATTTGTTCTACTTTGTTAATTTTATTTTTCCTGCTCATGTAAATACTTTGGCAACACAATGTAAAATTTGTATAAGCAGGATAATATATGAGCAGGAAAAATAAAATGAAAAAAAGTAGAACGAATTGTGTGATGAATGTGTAAAAAAAAAGAAAGAAAGAGAAATAGTATATATGCACATACTTTGAGTTGGGTGTGTTTGAATATGTATGTGCATGTGCGTGTACAAGAGTTTGTGTGAGTTCACGTGTGTGTGTGTGTGTGTGTGTGTGTGTGTGTGTGTGTGTGTGTGTGTGTGTGTGTGTGTAAGAGAGAGTAGGGAGCATCACTCTTCAACCTGAGTCCTAGATGAACACTTACAGTTGGTTTTGTGACTGTAAGTCATTCTCTTTAAACGCTATTGAAGGTAGAAACGTCACATCACAAATGAGGTGCAAGTTTGGTCTTTTATATCACTGTAGCTTAAAGGATTAGTTCACTTAAGAATTAAAATTCTGATAATTTACTCACCCCCATGTCATCCATGATGTTCATGTCTTTCTTTCTTCAGTCGAAAAGAAATTAAAGGGTTAGTTCACTCAAAAATGAAAATTCTGTCAAGACCTTCGTTCATCTTTGGAACACAAATTAAAATATTTTTGTGCAATTTAACCAACACTTTCAAGGTCCAGAAAGGTAAGCTACTAAAGATTAAATAGTCCATGTGACTGCAGTGGTTCAACTTTAATTTTATTAAGCAGAGCAAACACTTTTTGGCAGCAGATCATCTTTTGTAGGGGGAGAGTGGGGATGGCTGCAACACTTTTTGCATTTCCTTGAGTTTCTCAGAGACCGTTTGTATTGGAAACAGATGATCTGCTGCCCCTACAAAAGATGATCTGCTGCCATCTGGTGATAAATAATGCTAAATGTAGTTTTAAAATGTATCAAAATTTCACATTTTGCAACAGTTCCAAAAAGAAAAAAAGCAAGTCCGGAGTTAACATCAGTTTATCAGTGCAGCAATTTATCAATTATTATTAATTTTTTGATCTTTTAGCTGTCGCCTATTTACTTTGTGAGAAGATGCGATGGAATGAAAACCTGTTGACTGAATCATTCAGCCAGCCTGAGGGAACCGATCATCTCTCCCATGGCATGAAAACATGGAAGAACATCAGAAGATATGCTGAAAGACACTTCATAATATTTACTCCTGCATCAGCATCTCACGCATGCGTCGTGCTGATCATGTGAACAGTGTCGGGGCGTTGACTAGAACCTGGAAGCACTGAACGTAAACACTGTATGGGAATGACACAGTAGAGAAGATATTGTTGAATAAAGTCATTATTTTTGTTTTGTTTTTGTTCACAAAAAGTGTTCTTGTCACAGAGAAGAACTCCGTGGTTCCGTCTTCTGGCCATCGGAGGGAGCCCTCTCCCGAGTATTGACACACACACACACATACACATACACACTACATTTCCCATCAGCCCGTACCTTGGACTAATTACTGCCACAGCTGTTAGGTTGTTAGGGAGGTTGCATCCCTGTAGATGTTGTGAGGGCAAGGCGTTGTCCTTTGCTACTTCTTTATTATTTTATTGCAGGGCGCTTGATCGCAGTTTTTGTCTAGCAGGAAAATCAAGTCTTACAGATGACGTTTTTGTAGGCCAACCCGGAAGTTAGCGGCGCACAGATTCCCTCGATTGAAAGCCTATGCATTTTTCCCGTAGACTTTTGGAAAATCGCAGAAAATAAGGGGTTATGACACTTACACGTTTAGTCTATCAAGATAATCTTTACAAGTTAACACAACATTTATACATTTTGAAGCCTAAATAAAGTTGTCAGATATAAAAGGCTAACAGCAGGCTATAAACGGACTACAGCACACCATGGTCGCGGATCAACGTCACCACCACCAAGCTTCTTCAGATTTATTTAGAAAACAACTTTATTTAAAAACATGCTCGCTGATTATGATCTGCACTGTGTATGAATACTTAACCACTTTTTCATGAGAAATGCTGTCCAAATGTCCTGTTTGTCATGATGACGTCTAAAGTCCCGGCCAAAGGAAGTTTTAGCAACTTGTTAACAACCGCCATCTTTAAGACACAATAAAGGTTTAAAAAATCACAAGCGGTTTATAACTGGTGTGTTTTATGTCATAGATCAAAATGTGAAAGTATTTAGAGGCTTTGTTAACCACAGACCTTATTTCAGGTGATTTAGCAAAAACCTGTAGACTTTAGTGTGATGGAACCGGAAGTCCTAAAATTCTAACTCGCTTCCAGGTTTTGCCTACAACTTTACAACTTTTAGCAACAAATCAACCCGCCCCTTAAAATTAGTTGGCCACACTGAAACACACACTGCATAACTAACTCCCTTGCTCGCAGCAATAGCCGCTTTTCCATCGTCCGGCCGAACGCTTCTTTGGTAAGGAACGGTTCCAGTTGTGTTTCCACTTGAGCCTGGTACTGCACAGCATGATTACTAATCGTTCTTGGCCCAGAACACTTGTCTATTGCCTGGCTACCAGTTTATCTGTAGCTGGTTAAGTGCTCTATTTGAAAGACGTAAACACGAATTAATAATAAAATTTAAAAGAAATATGATCATCCTCCATCTGCTTAAGTTGTGACGTAAGGAACGCCGTTACTGGGTCCAAGCCTCGACTCGTTTCACTTGAGAATGGCATCTCCACAGACGTTTATGAGCGCTATTTATTCATACTAAACATTTAACATTTTAAAGTTAAAAATTTAAAATACTAACAGTCTACAAAACAGTCTCCGTGCTCACAGCGTCACAGACATTAATATTTTAACGATTTATAAAAGATTAATCACCGTCTGGCCATCTGGGATTTTGGTATGGAGATAAAAGTTATGATTATAATTTTTTGGAAAAAAACACATCATGCGTGTGAAGAAATGCTTGCGTGCTTAGAAACTCGAATAAAGACAACTAGAAAACCATCAGAAGGTAGGCACTAAGGCAGTGGTTCTCAAACCTGTCCTGGGGACCCCCCACCACTGCACACTTTGCATGTCTCCCTCATCAAACACACTTGATTCAAGTCATCAGCTCATTAGTAGAGACTGCAAGAGTTAGGTGTCTGATGAGGAAGACATGCAAAACATGCAGTGGTGGGGGGACAGGTTTGAGAACCATTGCACTAAGGCACATATGGTCATTTGAGTAATAATGAATAACAAACAATTACCACAAGATTGTGGATCAAAAATGTTGAATTGATATTTATTGTCGATAGTGGGGCCGCAAACAGTGGTATTAAAACACAAGAGCTCACATTAATGCCAAAGTGAAGTCGAAATTATGTCAATAGGGGCAAACCCTGAAAGAAAAATATTCTGTTCCATTGAGATGAGAAGCTGAAAATGGCATGATATTCAAGCATTGTTGGGGCGAGATTTAATGTGTAAATTAGGCATTTCACTGCTCTCTCTCCAGTAGGCATAACAATTGTGCAAGGGACCATTCAAACAATGGCCAACAGAGACAAAAATTGTCTCGTTTTCAGAAAAAATAACTCAGAATTATGTTTTTGCCGTAAACAAGCAAAATAATCCTATTTCAATCCAAAAACAAGATTATTTTTCTTGTTTTAAGCAATAATTTTTAAATGTCTAGAAAATGCTTCTTGATTTAAGAATTTTTTAGATATTTGGACTGGAAACAAGACAAAAAAATCTAAGTAAGAAAAGCATTTTTTGTAGTGTATGCATAGTCGACGAAAATAATGTGATTCACGTTTGGGCTTAAAAAATAAATATGATGTGGGTTTAATTTGAAATGCAAAGTAGGTAAGAATTACACCAAAGTCTGATTATTGACCATGCAAACCACAATACCTTCTAAAAAAAGAAGCCATCAATAGCATTACAACAGTGTTTGAAGCATTAAAAGCTACATGGTATGATTGTGCTGTGTGATAACTCACCTGTACGTATGCCAATATTTTCCATATAAAAATTAGGAGCCATCTGTCACCTATCCTGCGCCTGCTGTTTCCTGCTACTCCCCACCAGAGGTCACCGGTTCACCATTGCCACCTTTTCATGGCACACACAGTCACACATCACTCTGGACTACATTTCCCACAATTCCCCATCTAGGAACTGATCACACACTCGCACCTGTTTCCCATCAGTGACACATTATAAGCTGCACTCAAAACACACAAACATTGCTGAGTATTGTTTAGCTCTTTTCGACCTTGTTGCCATGTTTCTTGCCCTGCCTGTATTTTTGAATTTGGACTGTTTCCTGGATTATGATTGTTTGCTGCCTGCCCTGATATTTGCCTGTTTTTTTGACTACTCTCCAACTCCAACATTACACCAACTGAGTGGCGTTTTGTTCAAGACTTACAAGCAAAGAGTATGATGTTGAATGCTAAATTAGTTATGTTTCGGAGAGGATGAACTCATTTATGCTGAGTACTGTAAATTAAACATTGTGTTGTGAAAGGGATACTTTAAGGTTTTTGTGTATAGAAAATTGTTTGGAAAAGTGCATTTGATTATCTGTTGTTGTGAGATTAGTGCTAAGAGAAGAGAAAATGTACCACTAGCTTGTAAAAATATGTAGTAAGGCAATTATAAAACTGAAGTGTAAAATGTCACATTAACTTAAATGCATCATTTTACATTATTTACAAATTCTCTCTGAACAATTTTATCTTGCATCAGAGCAGCATTTTATTTTATTTTTATTCACAATCACACACACTCATCCCAGAACATTTGGAATATATAACGTGTTACATGGGATCATTCTTTGATACTTCTGAATCTTTTAAAAGCTTGATGATGGTCACTATTCACTGCCATCATATGGACGAGCAAAAGTAGGACATTTTTTAAATTTGCAAAAAGTCCAAAAAAGAAAGAAGTGCATATGGCATTAGAACAACACACGGGGAAGTAAATGATGAGTTAATTTCCATTTTATGAACTATCCCTTTAATCTTTTTAAGAAATAAAATAGTTTATTATTGCAGAGCTTATCAGACTTTTTTACAGCATGACAAGCTTTATTAAAAATATTACCTCAGGAACAAGGTGATGTATTTTATTTCATAAAGTGTCACATCAGAATTTTACAGGGAAAAAAAATCACATCAGAACACCAAAGATAGTACGGTGAAAATACAAGCTCTATATTCAGTACAGTGTCTCTCATTGTAGAATGAAGAGCTGCTGGATTCAGTGCAGCAGGAAGTAGGAGAGCAGAGAACAGCAGAGGAACAGGAAGCTCTGGGAGACACTCTGAGCACCGTTACACAGGTCCCCCTCACAACATGAGAAGCTCTCAACATTTCTAACTGATGTTGTGGCACCACAAAAGGATTTAGAGATACAGCCTTTTACCACTGCTGGCGGGCCTCCAGAAGCCACTGATGAAAACAAAGAAAAGAAAAACAAAGGTTGATTCAGTCCTACTTGACCCACTCCCAGCAGGATTTGATTGTGGTCTCCAGCGTGGGAAGCGGGCGTGCTAATGAGGAGGCTAAAGACCGCAGTCTGTAGCGACAGTCGCTAGAGATCAGGAGAGTTTACACGCACAGCTTTTACTGGCCTAAAACAGTTACATAAGCTGGACATTGTTATATGTGATCTTTTTACCTTGGTCTGTTTAAATACTCAATTCTGATGGAAGGTGTGCAGTAAAACGGTTTAATGCACAGGTAGTTCCAGTCAGTTTGATTACAGTTCGAAATTAATCCGCCACTATAAACATTGGTAACCATAGTAACACAGTTACACTTGCAAACAGAGTGAGATAGGCCTACATATATTAAAACGTTTATTTAGGTAGGCTAAATAGATGTTTTTTGCATATTTAATTTGTATGGTGAATATGGCAATTTTGAGAAATGGGCCCAGGCACAAGACGAAACAGAAGACTTGGAGAAGACGTTGAATGACAAAAAGCGGCACAAAGAATTAACACCGGCAGAGCTAGACCTAGAAGACGACAAAGATGAGGTCAATACGAAAGACAACTAAATGGGCAGTTAACACTTTCAGTGACTTTTTGCGCCAAAGACAGAACAATTGTGATGTCGAGACCTACTCTGCTTCTCTTTTAAATAAGACACAGAGACCATGGTCTTCTTTAGTATTCACTAGATTTATCACAAGAGAAGTCAACAGCAACTATTTTCAAGTAGCTATATATATTTTGAATAAATGACTGCTCCAAGGAGAGGGACATAGTTTCACTAATAATTTGTTTATTTTGCACAAATCAATAAATTGTTTTAATTTTTTTGGTGTTATTGGAATACTTCTTTCATGAAATGGACAATTTTAAGATTTTGGTCATGTCTTTTACTCTAATGGAAAGAAAACTTAACCCTAACCCTACACATTTAGATGGAATTTGTTTTAAGCCTACTACCATCCGTCAGTTTGCATCTGTAGATTTATTCTAAATTAACCAAGACAAACTAATCTGCATATTTAAACACACCCAGACAGCAACATAGTGTCGGCCCACATCTGGTACGCATGTAATCCACATGTACCAGATGTGTGCCAGATCTGGGCCAACACTATGTTGCTGTCTGGGCATCAATATTTTTTTGCCTGAACTGTTAATGCTTAATGCATTATATATTATAACAAATGCCTGCAGAGGGCGCCAAAAGCCTGCTGATTTTTGTTGTTAGACAGCACAGCACAATCAAATCCACGATCAAAGCCAACCATGATTAAAAATATATTATTAGTTAAATAATAATATTCGGCCACTTCTTTGTGATAGAAATGCTACAGCCACCGTAATTTCGTCAACAAGAATATGTGGACATCAAACATGCAAAGACAGAGCGACTGATGTATTATCCTTTGTAAGCATAGATTTAAGAATAGCATTATGTAGCTGATGCTGTATTATGATTTTTAAATAGTTTTAATAAACCATGCATCCTTAGAAAACTGTCTAATAATGCGGTTCATGGATGCTCCTCTTCTGGTATTGACAGCCCAACCGATATCTTTACCATGGTTCAAAACGCAATGCACAGCACAATAAAATAATTGAAATTATAATATGACATAAATTTCATTAGTATCAAATCAGGCAGATGCGTTGTTTGTGGTCAAACTATTAATGCAGCGTTAAATGTATAAATAACCCTTAAATAGACAAAACTTTCAGGTTTGTGAAGCCTACCTGAAAGAAATGCACGGGATTGATCCATCTAGGGCTTTTTTTCTTTTTCGCTTCTCATAGCCAGACAGCAGTTGCATTTTCGCGGGAATAGTTGTCACAAGTTTTCAAACTCGAGGTTAGGTTAGGTGGGGCGTGGCGCGCGAGCGTGAGTGCGGGCATGAATGGCGTGTCGCGGAGGGAGGCCATCTGCTCTCGACAAAGCCGACTTGATATAGTATTTTTTTTATTTGTTTTATTCAGTAAATATATTTGTTTGACAGGGAAGCTGTGCGCAAACACGAATATATATTCATTTATTTAAAAAAAAACAAAAAAAAAACACCCCCCAAAAAAGGGCACTTTCTCTCGAGGAAGAAAAAGGGCAGGTGCTCAAGCCCCTTTTTGGTCTATGTGTGCACGTGCCTGCAGTGTCGCAAGTTTGATGTGTCTCAGAGCAGGTATTAATCGTCACATTACAAAATACAACATATTAAGTGATAAAGACTTCAAGTCAAACAATGCCGTCTTTAAATCAGTTTTAAAGCGCTACAGGAAAAATGGAAAAGACACCAGCGTTCGTCATCCGCGTATTACTGAGTCTGACTTGGAGAAAATTAGAACTGCACCTGCACTCTCCCCTTTCACACCCACGGGACTTGTAAGAAAAGTTTGGTTTGACATGCAGCTGTGTTTTGCGCAGAGGGGAAGAGAAGGAAACCGAAACCTATCAAAACCTGACCCTGGCGCATAACCCAGAGACAAAAAAACACAAGGATCCCACTGCATTGGATAGAGAAAATTTACGAGGATTTATGTTTGCGAGCCCCGGCGACCCACTTCGTCCCGTGGACAGCTTTAAAAAATATCTGTCAAAGTGTCCAGAAAATGCCGGAGCATTCCATTTGCATTCCAGACGCATCCCTCTGTGCAAACTCGACAGCATGTCATGAAATGCCACTTACATCTTATAGAAATCATTGACATTGCGAACATGATGAGATATCTCATGCACTTCCTGTCCAAAAACTACAATAAATCAGGATTGACTATAGGTGGGCTACAAATAGCCGGTCTGACTACGAGCTAGGCCTATTGTGTGCTACACACAGCCTTCGCAATATAACATGTCAAAGATGTAAAAAAACACCTTGTAATCACTTTTGACATCACTTACATGATGCAATATCATACAACTCGCAAGTTATTTTGGCAAAAACGACATGTAACCAAATGAAAGATTATTTTGGCTAAAAGTGGGTTACACATAGCCGGACTATGTCGGGTCTATAGTTAACCGAGACGGTGAAATGATGGCTATTGCTTGCTGGGAGCCTAAACCTGAAATGACCCTACCATTTTCCATGTCTAATTTCACGATAAATGGAAATGTTGAGTTTAACATCAATTAGTAGGCTATAGTGGTGAGTAAAACAATCCCCAAAAGAAATTTCCAACTGTTCGATTTTTTTTTTAATTTAATGCATTTCAATAAATGTAATGTGTCACGCCGGTTTTATTTCACATTCTACATAATTCATTTAAATAAATGATATGATTAGTTTAAATAAAGATTGCATTGTCACTGTCAGTGTTGCCTGTCATTCATAAATATTATATATATTTTTAATAAATCCATTAAAGAATCATTAAGTTAGCCTATGTAAGTTATATGCTTAAGCAACGAGGGAACTTCAGACTGTATACTTTAAAGAAGAGACGCACACAGTGCAGGTAACGCACGCATCTCTCTCTGAGCTTTTTCTTTCAGTTCTCTGTCTCTCTCTTTTAATAATGAATTTAAATAAATGTGATAATTCGTTAAAATAAAAACAATCCGATGTGCACGACGCAGAGGCAACCAGAGGTTCTTCGCCTCCACGTTGTGCACTAAAATCCTTTAATGCATGTTGTGAATTAATTTAGAGTAATAATAGCAATTACAGAATGTTTAATTAATTGTCATTGATAATAACAGATAAAGTTTAAATTGTCATATATTGGGTTGTTCAGCTTTAAGAAAAGTCTACCCATAATGCATAATGAGCAAGTGAGAGCGCGCAGAAAAAGAACATGTGATTGATTCAATGTGTGTGCGCTGCATCTGTGTTATCCGGTTCAAAAACGTCAGTACAACAGTTTGTTTATTTTATTTCAAGTCGTCAGTAGTCATTATTGCTTACTAAGAAGAAAAGACACGACATTCTTTGGTGCCGAAACCCGGGATAATTAGCAAGCAATGTCCGAAATGGCGGAGCGACTTGAAAGACTACTCAGAAAACGGAGAGCTGTGCGCAGTTCCACCACGAGACTTTTGCAAGACATCGAAACGGAGGTTAGCAAAGAAGATCCGATCATTGACAGATTAAGTGAACTGTTAGCCCTGTTATCTGCAAAAGAGGGAACGCTGCTGGAGTTAGACCATGAAATAGAGGAAAGGATAGACACTGATGATCTGGAGAATGAAGTCGCGGATGTCGAGGAATATGGAGAGCGAATCATCAGCGCGAAGGCTCGCGTGAAGCGCGTGATGCAGAGAAACCGGGACAACAGCAGGCCGAGTGACGCAGAGCCCTCGCAGCGCGGACAAACAGTTAAGTTACCCAAGTTAATAATCAGCAAGTTTAGCGGTGAAATTAGCTTGTGGCAAGACTTTTGGAATCAGTTTGAAACCGCTATTCACAAAAATGACGTGCTGAGCAAAACAGAGAAGTTTAATTACTTAAAGACGTATCTAACCGGTGTCGTGCCGAAAACTGATCGTCTGCCGAAAACTGACTGCCGTCCGCGGGAGCGCGCACCACATGTTTAAAGGGTATCGCCCCTGTTTCTACACGTCTACAGCTGATTTTATCATGATCAAACGGCCATAACCTGCAAATACATATAATCTGTGTCCGTGGTAATATCCGTGCTAATAGCAAAGAAACTTTTTCTGTAACGGATTAATCAAAATTATTCATTTAATTAATTTGCCGTTTATTGCTTAATCGAGCATGATTTTACGTGATTATAACAGAAACCTATTTTACTTGCTTTGTGCCAAGCAATCCAGTCCTTTTTACCAGGTGAAATACCTTTAAATGGTAAATAAAACCCATAAAATGCAGTTTTACACCTGCCGAAAAGTGATTGCAGCCTCAATTTATTGAGTAAACTGTTCTTTCTGCCTCAAAATGACTTGATTTCATTCATGAGGGTTATATTTGACAGATTATAGCTCATTCAGTCCCTTTTACCTGTTGTAACACCTTTAAATGGTAAATAAAACCAATAAATTGCAGTTGCAGAAAAGTGATTGCAGCCTCTATTTGAGTAAACTGTTCTTTCTGCCTCAAAATGACTTTATTTCATTCATGAGGGTTATATTTGACAGATTATAGCTCAATCAGTCCTTTTTACCTGTTGTAACACCTTTAAATGGTAAATAAAACCAATAAATTGCAGTTGCCGAAAAGTGATTGCAGCCTCTATTTATTGAGTAAACTGTTCTTTCTGCCTCAAAATGACTTTATTTCATTCATGAGGGTTATATTTGACAGATTATAGCTCATTCAGTCCCTTTTACCTGTTGTAACACCTTTAAATGGTAAATAAAACCTTTAAATTGCAGTTGCCGAAAAGTGATTACAGCCTCTATTTGTTGTTAAACTGTTCTTTCTGCCTCAAAATGACTTGATTTCATTCATGAGGGTTATATTTGACAGATTATAGCTCATTCAGTCCCTTTTACCTGTTGTAACACCTTTAAATGGTAAATAAAACCTTTAAATTGCAGTTTAAATTTTCGCGGGAATAGTTGTCACAAGTTTTCAAACTCGAGGTTAGGTTAGGTGGGGCGTGGCGCGCGAGCGTGAGTGCGGGCATGAATGGCGTGTCGCGGAGGGAGGCCATCTGCTCTCGACAAAGCCGACTTGATATAGTATTTTTTTATTTGTTTTATTCAGTAAATATATTTGTTTGACAGGGAAGCTGTGCGCAAACACGAATATATATTCATTTATTTAAAAAAAAACAAAAAAAAAACACCCCCCAAAAAGGGCACTTTCTCTCGAGGAAGAAAAAGGGCAGGTGCTCAAGCCCTTTTTGGTCTATGTGTGCACGTGCCTGCAGTGTCGCAAGTTTGATGTGTCTCAGAGCAGGTATTAATCGTCACATTACAAAATACAACATATTAAGTGATAAAGACTTCAAGTCAAACAATGCCGTCTTTAAATCAGTTTTAAAGCGCTACAGGAAAAATGGAAAAGACACCAGCGTTCGTCATCCGCGTATTACTGAGTCTGACTTGGAGAAAATTAGAACTGCACCTGCACTCTCCCCTTTCACACCCACGGGACTTGTAAGAAAAGTTTGGTTTGACATGCAGCTGTGTTTTGCGCAGAGGGGAAGAGAAGGAAACCGAAACCTATCAAAACCTGACCCTGGCGCATAACCCAGAGACAAAAAAACACAAGGATCCCACTGCATTGGATAGAGAAAATTTACGAGGATTTATGTTTGCGAGCCCCGGCGACCCACTTCGTCCCGTGGACAGCTTTAAAAAATATCTGTCAAAGTGTCCAGAAAATGCCGGAGCATTCCATTTGCATTCCAGACGCATCCCTCTGTGCAAACTCGACAGCATGTCATGAAATGCCACTTACATCTTATAGAAATCATTGACATTGCGAACATGATGAGATATCTCATGCACTTCCTGTCCAAAAACTACAATAAATCAGGATTGACTATAGGTGGGCTACAAATAGCCGGTCTGACTACGAGCTAGGCCTATTGTGTGCTACACACAGCCTTCGCAATATAACATGTCAAAGATGTAAAAAACACCTTGTAATCACTTTTGACATCACTTACATGATGCAATATCATACAACTCGCAAGTTATTTTGGCAAAAACGACATGTAACCAAATGAAAGATTATTTTGGCTAAAAGTGGGTTACACATAGCCGGACTATGTCGGGTCTATAGTTAACCGAGACGGTGAAATGATGGCTATTGCTTGCTGGGAGCCTAAACCTGAAATGACCCTACCATTTTCCATGTCTAATTTCACGATAAATGGAAATGTTGAGTTTAACATCAATTAGTAGGCTATAGTGGTGAGTAAAACAATCCCCAAAAGAAATTTCCAACTGTTCGATTTTTTTTTTAATTTAATGCATTTCAATAAATGTAATGTGTCACGCCGGTTTTATTTCACATTCTACATAATTCATTTAAATAAATGATATGATTAGTTTAAATAAAGATTGCATTGTCACTGTCAGTGTTGCCTGTCATTCATAAATATTATATATATTTTTAATAAATCCATTAAAGAATCATTAAGTTAGCCTATGTAAGTTATATGCTTAAGCAACGAGGGAACTTCAGACTGTATACTTTAAAGAAGAGACGCACACAGTGCAGGTAACGCACGCATCTCTCTCTGAGCTTTTTCTTTCAGTTCTCTGTCTCTCTCTTTTAATAATGAATTTAAATAAATGTGATAATTCGTTAAAATAAAAACAATCCGATGTGCACGACGCAGAGGCAACCAGAGGTTCTTCGCCTCCACGTTGTGCACTAAAATCCTTTAATGCATGTTGTGAATTAATTTAGAGTAATAATAGCAATTACAGAATGTTTAATTAATTGTCATTGATAATAACAGATAAAGTTTAAATTGTCATATATTGGGTTGTTCAGCTTTAAGAAAAGTCTACCCATAATGCATAATGAGCAAGTGAGAGCGCGCAGAAAAAGAACATGTGATTGATTCAATGTGTGTGCGCTGCATCTGTGTTATCCGGTTCAAAAACGTCAGTACAACAGTTTGTTTATTTTATTTCAAGTCGTCAGTAGTCATTATTGCTTACTAAGAAGAAAAGACACGACATTCTTTGGTGCCGAAACCCGGGATAATTAGCAAGCAATGTCCGAAATGGCGGAGCGACTTGAAAGACTACTCAGAAAACGGAGAGCTGTGCGCAGTTCCACCACGAGACTTTTGCAAGACATCGAAACGGAGGTTAGCAAAGAAGATCCGATCATTGACAGATTAAGTGAACTGTTAGCCCTGTTATCTGCAAAAGAGGGAACGCTGCTGGAGTTAGACCATGAAATAGAGGAAAGGATAGACACTGATGATCTGGAGAATGAAGTCGCGGATGTCGAGGAATATGGAGAGCGAATCATCAGCGCGAAGGCTCGCGTGAAGCGCGTGATGCAGAGAAACCGGGACAACAGCAGGCCGAGTGACGCAGAGCCCTCGCAGCGCGGACAAACAGTTAAGTTACCCAAGTTAATAATCAGCAAGTTTAGCGGTGAAATTAGCTTGTGGCAAGACTTTTGGAATCAGTTTGAAACCGCTATTCACAAAAATGACGTGCTGAGCAAAACAGAGAAGTTTAATTACTTAAAGACGTATCTAACCGGTGTCGTGCCGAAAACTGATCGTCTGCCGAAAACTGACTGCCGTCCGCGGAGCGCGCACCACATGTTTAAAGGGTATCGCCCCTGTTTCTACACGTCTACAGCTGATTTTATCATGATCAAACGGCCATAACCTGCAAATACATATAACTCTGTGTCCGTGGTAATATCCGTGCTAATAGCAAAGAAACTTTTTCTGTAACGGATTAATCAAAATTATTCATTTAATTAATTTGCCGTTTATTGCTTAATCGAGCATGATTTTACGTGATTATAACAGAAACCTATTTTACTTGCTTTGTGCCAAGCAATCCAGTCCTTTTTACCAGGTGAAATACCTTTAAATGGTAAATAAAACCCATAAAATGCAGTTTTACACCTGCCGAAAAGTGATTGCAGCCTCAATTTATTGAGTAAACTGTTCTTTCTGCCTCAAAATGACTTGATTTCATTCATGAGGGTTATATTTGACAGATTATAGCTCATTCAGTCCCTTTTACCTGTTGTAACACCTTTAAATGGTAAATAAAACCAATAAATTGCAGTTGCAGAAAAGTGATTGCAGCCTCTATTTGAGTAAACTGTTCTTTCTGCCTCAAAATGACTTTATTTCATTCATGAGGGTTATATTTGACAGATTATAGCTCAATCAGTCCTTTTTACCTGTTGTAACACCTTTAAATGGTAAATAAAACCAATAAATTGCAGTTGCCGAAAAGTGATTGCAGCCTCTATTTATTGAGTAAACTGTTCTTTCTGCCTCAAAATGACTTTATTTCATTCATGAGGGTTATATTTGACAGATTATAGCTCATTCAGTCCCTTTTACCTGTTGTAACACCTTTAAATGGTAAATAAAACCTTTAAATTGCAGTTGCCGAAAAGTGATTACAGCCTCTATTTGTTGTTAAACTGTTCTTTCTGCCTCAAAATGACTTGATTTCATTCATGAGGGTTATATTTGACAGATTATAGCTCATTCAGTCCCTTTTACCTGTTGTAACACCTTTAAATGGTAAATAAAACCTTTAAATTGCAGTTGCCGAAAAGTGATTACAGAATTCTGTCTCAAAATGATGTCAAGTTACTGATCTGCTGCAAGTTATCGTAATTATCTTACTTTCAGTACCACTTTTTCATAACATTTTTTTTTTCAATTCAGTGTTATTCTGAATAATATGAGATGGGAATATTTCATTAAATGTTTTTATTTACAATTTTTGAAGTTACAGTGAGGTTTAAATTAAAATTTAGTTATATAATATCTTTTAAAATAACTAAAATGTTAAAGAAATAAAACTGAACAATAACATTAAACGAAAATAAGATAAAATAAATGATCAGAAAAACTGATTATGTTTCAAGGTTCACAAACAGGACATACATATGTTTTGTGCTTCCTTGTGCGTTGAACGCATTTGCAGTGGAACCACCGGGGACATGTATCACAGCCAATCTAAACATGTTGACAAATATATTTTGAAGTCAAGCATAAATATTTCTGTAATCCATATCAAACAATACTTAAATGAACATTATTTCACCTTCAATTAATATGGCAAATTTAATAAAGGTCTGACAAAAGACAACATATTTTTTGGAATGCTTACCCAGTTAGTCACTTTCTGTTTTTTCCCACTGCTCTTCTCCCCACATAAATAGCACAAGTCCTTCAGCTCAGCTAGTCGAATATCATGTCAAGGCAGAATAAACAATGTTATCATAAAACATGTTTTTAAAACACGAGTATTTACAAACAAATAAGTAATCACATTTTTACCAACACTGTTAAATGGTTAGGGTACCAAAGAATAAATGAATATTTGAAATTTGAAACAAGGACTTGTATCTAAAACATACCAGAGTTCTGCAGGAGAGAAGATGCTATTTGCATTCTCAGAGCCGCCACACTTTCCGCAGCTGTGGAAAAGTGTAGCGGCTCATTCTTTAAGAAACATTCCGCAAACTAGAAAAAAAGAAAAGGGATTATGTAATTAAGAATGATGTGTTTGTAATGTAAACAATGTTATTCCAATAAGTTACAACAATGGGTTGCTATATAATGAAAATAATTATGTTGCAAAAAAGGTTGAATTTGTAGTGGACAGCAGGCTGGATGGCATTCCTCCAAATTCCTCCAATGTCATCTAACTGAAATGTTTACATTATCCAACACTTTTGTCAACAGCTGGTGGAACACCACAAAAAATTGTCACAGAAATTGCCAAGGGGTTGTTAAATTTTGTCAAAGGCATAGTTCACCCCAAAATGACAATTTTCTCTTTATTTATCTATTTAATTTTCTCTTGATGGTGTTTTAATGCTGCAAGACTGTCCTTCTTTAATAAAATACAAGTGAGGTCATTCTAAAGAAAGATGTCACTACAAGAATGATTAGTGCGAGAAAGTCCCCCTTAACTTACATTGCCAGCAGGAATACTCTTCTTAACATCTCCTTGTGTGCTTTTTCAATGCAGGTCCCATTAATTACAATATTTTTAAATAAAAACTTTATTCTCTCTTTATCTTTACAGTCCATTTATTATCCATCTACCATCCAGGGTGACCGTCTCCATTAATGTTACCCCTGGTGTTACGCTGAGGAAAGAATTTCAAACAGTATATGGCATTATGATCCATTTAACTTACTTTCAGGACAAAAGCCCCACAGGAACTGCCATCCTGTTGGCACGAATGGGCTATCGTGTCACATGCCCATCCGGGCACGTTGTAGCCCTTCTGTATCATGAAGGTCCTGTAATATTTATGGTTTTTAATTTATGATTGTGGGATAACAACAAAATAAGTTGTATATAGGTACATATGACAATAAAAATCTTGAATCCTTTATTTATTAAATAAAATTGAATATTAAGATACACCTTTAGAATTTTAGAAGATCTTGTTTAAAATGTTGATTTACCTTGTCACATTCTGACATTTTTTTATTTTTGCTGTGGTCTCCCCTAGAGGATCCAGGAACACAGCCCTCTTCTCTTGTGGAATCATAATCTTAATAATTAAGATATTGCAAATGATTACAACAAAACCTTAAATGCTAAAATGCTAAAAAAAAATAATATTGTACCCAACTACATGAAAATAAAAGATAACTAAGACTGCATATAAAACATAAACATTACCGTCAGAGTCCAGTGGTGGTGCTCGTTGATGACCCCCAAGATATATTTGAATTTTTTTGGATCCATCTGAAATTTCAGATGAAATAAATTCTACATTTAATGCACAAACATTTGGAAGTGTTGTGAGCAACACACAAGAAACCATTCTTGGACCCAAATTTTATTGAATTTCAAAAATGTTTCCAAACTTTTCAATGGTAGTGTATATCTTTTGTTAAAAAATTATATTTTGTTACAACTGTGTCTTCCTTGTGTTGATAAAACAGTAAGAGGCTCTACAGGATGGATTATATATATTGTCAAGGTGACTCCATTACTGGTGTCCCAAGGTAAAAGGAGAAAGAGGTCACCTGGAACCCCCCCACCCCACACACACAGGAGATGACATGGCACCAAAACTCACATTACCTTTAGTATCTGTTGTAGAATATAAGTATCTAAATATAATAAATATAAAATTGTGTATTAAATATAATTTGTGTATAATACACTGTCTGTATGAAGATCACTACAGAACTTAAGCCTGTGTTAATCACATTTATATTGCAGTTTGCAAATAGTTGTGTACTAACCTTGACTTTTGCTCTTTTATATTTCCAGATGTCGCTCATTTCGAAAGAATCAATCCATGCAGCCTTTTCTGTTGAATGCTTGTTGTACTTCTGTACCAAAAGGTACATGTAGGCATTCATGACCTGACCAAAATAAATAAACACATTAGTAAATACAAATTTTTATAAGAAAAAATATTTACAGAGGTGATCTGTTTAATGTTGTTTAATGTTTCCTTTAGATGGACACTTTCATTTTAAACTTTGAATATAGTTTTTCTTTAGCCATTTGTTTGTAAAACATTATTTTAGCAAAGGAATCAAATGTTGAAAGAGATTGTTATAAAGTGCTTCATTCCCTCACAGTTTGATTTCATTAACACAGGTATACAATCTGTACACTTTAGAAACTGATAAGTAAAATAAATAAATAAATAAAGTCATTATCTTAAACCTTTAAAATATTTTTAAAATCGGGAAGTATTTCTATTATGTAGTTATCTCTCATGAAACCATATTTGCTTGGTACAGCATGGAAATCTTATGCCAGCATGCACTGCTGCACAAACTGAACAATTTGTGTGTCACCACTGATGAGCCTATAGTAAATATAATAAAGTTAATAATAAAACAGTAAAAAATAATGGAAAACACAATTTGCAAACTAAGCCAATTCATCAGAGTCAGATTTCTGTTCGTATTTGCTTCTTTTGCTAACATAACTTTTTTTACAAACACATTATTATAATGGCTAAATAAAAAAAAAGCTATCACTAAATCTCAAGAGACGAGAGCTCAACTAAAAGAAACACTAAACAACATAATACATGTAAATTGAAATACTCTGGGAGTACCAGTGACAACCAGGAATAGACTGGGTGGTGACATCTGGAGAGATACATGAGAGACGGCAACCTGGGGTGGAGAGGGTTGGCAGCCCAAACCACTTCTAAGAGTCTAAGTTCACCCAGTCTAAGAACCCAGAGCAAGCTACAAAGCCCACAAAAGAAAGATACCCCCAAGGGTGCCCGACGGACTCAAGGACAATGACACATGACAAAGGAAAAATGACGAGTACAATAGAGTGCAGCTGTGGCAGGAATGCAAGAATGTAAGGGGTTTAAAAATCCATCAATGTAGAATGAGATGCTTGACAGCGGCAGCGATGACACAATGCACAGAAGTGACTTCTGGTAAAACGCAGGAGGAGCTAGGCAACTCACAGAGCCTAGAGCCTCCTAGTGTCGCCAACATCAGCTGCCAGCAGCTCACCTGCCACCACAACTCGAGACAGTATCTCCCAGCAACCCAAGTCAGCAAGGTGCAGTCATAACAACTGGCTGTGCCCCTTTGATCCAGCCAAGGATCCAGTGGCCCAAATTATTCGAGAGAATTGAGTGGCAACAATTTGATGAAGATGCAAGCCAGATCCTGGAAGTAACAGCCAACAGGGACATGGACCACCGACTGAAAATGATGACCACCCTCATAGTGAACATTGCAGCTGAGCATTTTGGAACCGAGGCATCCAAGCCAGCTCCATCGGCATGTGCTCCAAGCTGCAGAGCAAGGAAAATCCAGTGCCTCAGGGAAGAACTCAGACAGCTGAAGAGGCAATACAAGTCAGCAGGGAAAGTCGAGAGAGCCGGTCTAGCGGATCTGAGAGCAATCATAAGGAAACAACTCTTGACCTTACGGAGGGCAGAGTTCCACAGAAGGAGGCGGAATGAGAGAGCTAGGAAGAGGGCAGCATTCTTGGCCAACCCATTAAAGTTGACCAAGCAGCTCCTTGGCCAAAAGAGGGCTGGCCGCCTCACCTGCTCCAAGGATGCCATAAACGACCATAAACGACCACCTCAAGGCCACCAACAGTGACTCCATTAGATATTAACTGCTGGGTCCATGCTGAAAATACCACCAGAGCCTTCATCAGACTTCGACCTGAAGGAGCCCCGCCTGAGGGAAATGGAGGAAGTGGTGGGGAGAGCAAGGTCGAGCTTAGCACCGGGCCCAAGTAGAGTGCCCTACCAGGTGTATAAAAACAGCTAATACATCAGCTTTGGAGGGTCTACGCAGATGGCTGGGTCTACCACGTAGCCTAAGTAACATCGGGTTATATGGGAACACCAACAAGCTTAGTTGGACAAAACTTGAATTATCCACTTGCTATGCTTGGTGTTATAATACATGTGAATCTGTTTCTATTCAAACAAAGTCAAACTGGTCATCAAAACACAACTATAATAATATTCAATAAACAATTATTTAAAATGTCATCTCCAGTCTGCTTAATAGTTGCATCTATCAGTACCATTTAGCTGTTGTGTGTCCAGTGCAATTTCTCAACTTTGTGCCTGAGGTAATATATGAATATGGGGTCTCCTTAATGTACTCTTTTACATACCTTAAAACACTAATACATCTCACTGTATTAAAGGTACAATGTGCCAGCATGCACTACACAGTTTTTATCATAAAATTATTGTATTAAAGGTGCAATGTCCCAGCATACACTACACAGTTTTTAACATAAAATGACCTTAAAATTAATGCGATACAGCAACACAATACTCACGTTGATGTAACGAGCACTTATATTACTACCAAAACAATTAAACTTGAAAACAAACAGAGTTCAGATTAAAATTTACTAGTGATTTGGTGCTTCTAAATGGATCAACTCACCTCACTTTCAAAATATTGTGTGGGTGCAGTGTGATGAATATCCGAGTAAAACAGTTTGAATGGCCCTATTTTTGAGAGTAGCACATACACACTTTTTCCTTCCCAGGCTTCTTTGACTCCTGTAAAATGTGAAAAACAAACAAAACAATGCAAAGTCCTGTCAAGAAAGAATATGAAAAACTCAAGAAAAATCACAATTGAGGTTACATGCCTATCTTAAATTATGCAATGGTGTTACTCACAAGTGGTGAATCCATGTGTTAAAATTGTATAATTTTTTTTATATTTTATTACCACACTGTCAAATAAAACTCCTCTTCTTATAACTGTCTAAATTGTACATACGTGATTCTATGTCTGAAGAGCTGGACCCTGATGAAGTCACAACTCCTGAGGATGCTGTGGCATGGACTGGTGTTGGAGATGCCGGTGAGGAGGGGGCAGAAGAGGCCACATGGACTGGTGTTGGAGATGCCGGTGAGGAGGGGGCAGAAGAGGCCACATGGACTGGTGGTGGAGATGCCGGTGAGGAGGGAGCTGAAGAGACCACATGGACTGGTGGTGGAGATGCCGGTGAGGAGGGAGCTGAAGAGACCACATGTTTTAGTGGTGGAGATGCCGGTGAGGAGGGAGCTGAAGAGACCTCATGGACTGGTGGTGGAGATGCCGGTGAGGAGGGGGCAGAAGAGACCACATGGACTGGTGGTGGAGATGCCGGTGAGGAGGGAGCTGAAGAGACCACATGTTTTAGTGGTGGAGATGCCGGTGATGGCACTGGCGGTGGAGATGCCGGTGAGGAGGGAGCTGAAGAGACCACATGTTTTAGTGGTGGAGATGCCGGTGATGGCACTGGTGGTGTAGATGGCGGTGATGGCACTGGCGGTGGAGATGGCGGTGATGACACTGGTGGTGGAGATGCCGGTGAGGAGGGAGCAGAAGAGACCACATGGATCAGTGGTGGAGATGCCGGTGATGGCACTGGTGGTGGAGATGCCGGTGAGGAGGGAGCTGAATAGACCACATGTTTTAGTGGTGGAGATGCCGGTGATGGCACTGGTGGTGGAGATGCCAGTGATGGCACTGGCGGTGGAGATGCCGGTGAGGAGGGGGCAGAAGATACCACATGGATTAGTGGTGGAGACGCCGGTGATGGCACTGGTGATGTAGATGCCGGTGATGGCAATGGCGGTGTATATGCCAGTGATGGCACTAACGGTGGAGATCCCGGTGCCGGCGATGGCACTGGCGGTGGAGATTCCGGTGATGGCACTGGTGGTGGAGATGCTGGTGCCGGTGATGGCACTGGTGGCGGAGATGCTGGTGCCGGTAATAGCACTAACGGTGGAGATCCCGGTGCCGGTGATGGCACTGGCGGTGGAGATTCCGGTGATGGCACTGGTGGTGGAGATGCTGGTGCCGGTGATGGCACTGGCGGCGGAGATGCTGGTGCCGGTGATGGCACTGGCGGTGGAGATGCCCCATAGGAAGAAGCAGAGGGCAGTCCAGTAGTGGCAGTGGTGGAGCAATCCACTGAACACTTGCGTGGAACTCTTGGGTGTTCCTCTGTATATGCCATCAAGTGATCTGTGTTAATTTTTGGTATTGTCACTCCTTGGCTGTCCACAAGATCCACACTTTTTCCTTCAATAGCGGCTATAGTGTAGGGCCCAAGGTAGTTTGGATCTAACTTGCCTCCTTTCCTCTGTTGGCTCCTCACGTTCAACCGCCACACTTTCATGCCCACATGAAAGTTTGAGGTAGCTTTGCCTTTTGTTTTTTTATTTTGTTTTGACTTTGTTGTTTTATTATTTGAGATTGCAGTCTGAAGAACTTTGTCAAGCTTCAGAATGTCCTCTGTTAGCTCTTCAACAGACAAATTTTCCTCAACACTGCTATCCACCTATAAAATGATTTTGATATTTGTATATTAACACACTAAAATATGTTGTTTTAAGGATACATTATACCAATATTTAAAAAAAAACTAAAATATGTTTATATATATAAATGTAACTCACCCTGTAGTCATCTGGGATTTGAGAGGGGTACCTCGCCTCTCTACCAAACATTAAAAAGAAGGGTGAAAATTTTGTCGTCATTTGACGCTTTGTTCTCAACCCGAACATTACAGCATCCAAATGTTTGTCCCATTCATCAGGTCTGTTTTTGACCAATGTGGACAGTGCTCTAGAGAAAACAAAGTGAATAATAACAGCAAGGCATTTGTTAACCTCTTAAGCCCTAATGACATTTTTCAGAGTTGTTTTTTCTGAATGGCATACAAAAATCCTTTTTTGAAGGTCCTCTGCATGTGAGCTGCATCTGGGTCAAAGTTTTTTGTGATAGCATAAAGTAATCAAATGTTACACCATTGGAAACCAAGGTAGTCTTATTGTTTACCCAATAATTTTATATGTCAGAATTCTGTGAGGAATTTATTGTGATCTACTTATTGCATTGTGTTGATGGCCTCATTGTAATCGTGAGAATCTGCTGTAAATAAAGATGTGTAGATTTTCACAATCGGAGCATGTTAGTCAAAGCCCAAAACAATTATGCTTGTTGTATTCTACTCAGTGAGAACTTTCAAATGACATTTGACACATGATATCTGAGCTGCATCATGTTTTTGACATATTGCAGTACATAGTATAAAACAATACTTCATAAATAATGAAAACTCTTTTTTTATTTTTCAGCAAATAACTAAACAGTACTTAGGAGTTAATCAAATTGGCTATATTCAAGTTCAGGCTCTAAGACACCTATTTTGTGTTGATCAAGGCAGGAGTTATAAAAAATATGATTATTAATTTTTTTCTAGCTAGGTGAAGTCCACGGAAGTTACACTCTGGTTTAAGTTGGAGCTAAACTCTGCAGGACAGTGGCCCTCCAGGACTGGGTTTTGACCCCTCTGGTATACAGACATATATGTACACACATATAAGTACATATATAATAATGTACATATATGAACTGTATAGACCCCTTAAAAGTTTGTAAACATTGCAACGTTTCCTGGTGGGCGGGGCTTAGCTGGAGGCAAAAAGAGACGCTGGACTCAATGTTGACAAGCGTAAGCTATTATGTTTTAGGAGGGATTTATTAAACATAGATGCAGAAGAAGGTTCAGAACTGTCCGAATATGTACAGTCACTGACTCTGCGGGACCGTGACAGCTATTTTTGTAAATTAACTTTTACAAAAATAAAACTTTACAAAATAAAGTTTTGGATATTTCCTAGACAACATATGAATTACTTTCAGGTGGTTCGGGGAATTTTGTCAAGGCTTATTGTCTAATGTAACCTAACGCTGGGCTAACTATGATTATGGCTAGCAATGTGGATTGTTTTAAGAGACCATTCAAAGGATGGCACACACATCTATCGCTGTATGTTTGTTTAACATTTAAGCTAGCTAGTGCGCTGAAAGTTGGCGACTTTTCACCTATAAAACAGAAACGTGCTGATTTGTACTAGATAAAACCAACACACCATTACATATGCATCAATTATTTTACCTGATATGAAGTGTGCACTGCAAACACGAGTATTATTTATGATCGTCTCCGTCCAGTCTGTACGCCATATTGCTTTCAACCACAATTATCTTTTTGATTTCTGTGAAGGAATGTCTGCCGGGATCTGGTAAACCTTTAGTTTTGAACCAAAAGTCCTGTTCCTTCTATTCTGGCAGCCAAAAACACAACAAGACGACATTTTAAAGTCAAAACCTCAAACTTTTAGCGCACCCGCTATTAGTTCTTATTTATGTTTTGCCTCCAGCTAGAGCAGTGACGTCACAGTGACGTAGGCGATTAAGGGGTCTATATAAACACAAGTAATAAGTGAAAATGAACATTATACCTCTGTATCGTCCCATTCATTCTTTCTACCAACCCATTCGTCTGTGGGTGATAAGGAGCACAGAGACTTCTCTTAATGTTGAGGGCCTTGCAAACATTCTTATTGATCTGTAACATAAAAAGAAAAAAAGAATAAAATAGGTGCTAGCCTATCATAAAATATATATTTACCTAAATATACTGCAAATGTTGGGTATAACTTTTGCATTTCAGTAGTTATTTGTACTTACCTCATTGACGAACTCCTTCCCCTGATCAGTAAGAATTCTCTGTGGTGCTTCAAACTGATAGAAAAATTTTAGGATGCATTGAGTAACTTCCTCTGCACTTTTGGACTTTAAAGGATAGGCCTGTGGCCACTTTGTTAGATAGTCAATCAGTACACATATGTACTGATTGCCACTGGAAGTGGTTTTTAGCTTTCCAACCAAATCCATTCCAATTAGTTCAAATGGCTGGGTTACCTTTCAAAACACAAAAAGCATTAGTAATTACATTTTTGTAATGATATCTTTAACACCTTAAGAATTACCGACCCACCAGCGAGCCCACAGCCATCACATATTTAAAACAGTAACATTTTATAAGAAACCAAAACTAATCTTGACAAACTAGACATAATTTAAAAGCTTAAAATCTTTAGTTTTCAAAATATATTACAGAGGAGCAGTAATGTATTAATTCACAAGAATATTTTCATACTCATAAGGTATGGAGCACGAAATTACTCAAAATGAAATAATTAAATAAGTAATGAAGTACATAAAACAACAGTTAAATGTACAACAATTAACAATTATTCTGAAATAATTCAATAATGATGACATGATTAATTTAATTAATAATTACATAATAAAATAAATGTAAAAATAATGTATCTATTTACTTTGTAAAATTACATGAAAATACGACATTTATTGTTTTATTTGATTTATTTCACAATATCCTCTTTAACACACTATTGTTTAAATATCTTTTTTTTCATAATTAATTTTTTTTTTTTTTAATTTTCAGTGGGTGGTGCTTGGCACTAATTGGCTAATCATTTTGGATAAATTACTTGTGTCTGGCAAGGTGAACTGAAATATTGAAAACAAATACGGCTGTATTTGTAACTTATCAAGTTAAAATTTTAAATTTAAATTAAGTTGCAGCTGAGACATGTCCCCATCACATTTTGCCAAGGTCAGTATTGTGACTACCAATTCTTATTTTTTTTTTTTAAGAAAAATTTCTAGTTGTTCCGATATGCCTAATGCAAATGAAACTTATTCAGTTGACATTAATTTGTGTAAAAAAAAGAAAAAGAAAAAGAGGCAATCTGGCGCAGGAATGTGTTGTTTTTGAAATCATGCTGAGTGCTGGAAGCTAGTTATTTGAATTTATAAAGTTTTAAATATGGAAATTTTTCTTACAAAAAATGTATCCCTTCACTGCAAAAGGCCCTCTGGAATTGTATGGATTGATTTGTTTTATGGATGGATGCATTTTATTTTATTTTTAAATTTGGGTTCCCAAATTGAAAATATATATAAATATATATCATATTGAGTTTGTCTGAAAGAAGAAAGTCATATACACCTATGATTGCTTGTGGGTGAGTAAATCATGGGACAATTTTCATTTTTGGGTGAACTATTCCTTTAAGTGTGAATAGTGCAATTTCATTTCTATGTGAAAAAATAGGAGTGACACTAATTTGATTTCTGTTTATAACATTTTTCTGTCTATAAGTAGAAGATAATATAAAAACAATAAACATTAAATGTACCTTTATTGGAGTGTACTCCACCTCCTGTTTAATGATAGCTTTGCTGGCCTGGCATGCCACACACTGACTCACCTAAAAGGGGGAAAAAAATTCATCATGCGTCATTATGAATGCTGTAAAGCTCATGCACATTTCTTTTTATAATTTTAATTTCAAACAGAAACACATTTCGATTAATTTGTATTAGCAGAAAACCATAAAGAAGAAGTGAATATAAATATTCAAAATGAATATAAATATATATACTAACCCACAAATCAATGTCATCTGAAATTCCAGGCCAGTAAAACCTTTTGGATATTGCGTCTCTGGTTTTTTTTTGGCCACAGTGTGCGCCTCCACTGCTGGCGTGGAAGTCGACAAAGACATCATTGGCCTCTGCTGGACCACATAAAACTTTAGCCTTGAGAGACCGAGGTGTCCCTCTGTACCTTACATAGTACAACTGGCCATCTGTAATAAGTCAAAGAAATCTATTATGAGTTATAAGCCATGGTAATGTATTCCTGAAACTTATATTAATAACCAATATTGCACTGTAACATGGTCAACAAAATAAAATGTGTATATATTTTAATCTAAACTGTATTCAAATCAAAATGTATACCAAACAATCAGGTCCCAGTATTGGTTCAGGAGGCAGACACCATCTACACATTTAGCAATAGGCTTAACCCTCTGGTCTTCTCAGAGCAAGTTTACAGAAATGTGTGAAATATGATAAATAATTCAGCCACAAAGCAGTTTTTGATGTTATGTGTAATAAAATGTCCTCCCCTGTGAACAGTTTTGACTGTAGTAAACAAAAAACATCTAAACCTTGACAAAAAAATAGTTTTTGAGAATGTCAAAGTATAAATACAAATCGAAAACTTAATAAATGTATTATTAATATATATTATATCTTAATAAATTTTCTAAAAAAACACAAGTAGAATTTATAAGCCAATTTACATAAAATTATATAGGAATTTATTGGCTACACCATGGAATTACGTTTTTCTTTTTTACTCCCACCAGATGGCACTAAAATGAATTTAAAATTCCTTGTCTCTATTTTAACATGGAATACTGCTTTAATTGAAATATATTTTAAAAGTATATTACAATTTTTTTTTCAATGGGGAAAAAATAGCTAATGAAAATTCATTGTATAAATATTCCATAGTATCATAAAATACCCCCAATACCCAAAATAACAATCTATAATATTATTTGACAAAAATATATAATACATATATAATTTCCTGGAAAAAAAATAAAATAATATATATATATATATATATATATATTAAAGCTTCTGTTATTTTTGGCCACAAAGGAGCCAAGTGTGACCCCTAAACGAAGACAACCAGAGGGATAACAGTCTTAACCTACACAGCTATCAGCCTTTAACAAAACTTTTTTTCCCTCTCATTTAATTTTGCTGGTAAATATGGTTTGTTTCTATTAAAATGTATTAATTTTTCACGGTGACAGTAACATACCTTCAATTAAACTAACTACTTTAAAAATAAAGTCATTCCCTCGATTGACTATCTCGTTCCCTAATAAGTAAATCGCATGATTTGACGACTTAGGAAACCGCACGCACGAATTGGCCTACTAGATTTACTGCATGTCATTCGCGGGGCTCCGCAATACATAATTAGCATAAGGGATTAACGTTAATTAAACTCACCTTGCAGCTCAAAGGTCTTCATCTTTCGACGGAAATTTGATTGTTGCTTTTTTGTACAATCAGGTGGGAATGTTCCATTCTTTTTATATGTCAAAATCTGATCGAACAGAGTGGGATCCATGTCGAGAAAAATGATGAAAAAAACTAGCGAGAACAGAGGATGTTGAGAAAAAAACAAAACAAAAAACAAAAAAAAACTTGTGGCTACCACGTGATCCATGAATGGTACCCCTTTTTCATTTTATTTTATTTTTAATGCATTAATAACACATACAGCAAGACAAGACAGCAATGAATGAATGGTACAGTTTGAGCCATACAAATGTACAAATGTGATCTGCAGCTTGTAGTTTATTACACATACACACACACACACACACACACACGTGGTTTACAGGGACTCCAAAGACGTAATGGTTTTTATATTGTATACAAACTGTATATTCTATCCCCCTAAACCTACCCATCACATGAAACTGTCTGTATTTTTTGAATGTAAAAAAACACTGTTTTTTTTTTAAGACATGAAGCGTCCTCAAAAAACACTGCATTTAAGGGCTTTTATTGGCCATTTAAAGGTGCAACAGGTAAAAAGGACTGATTGAGCTATAATCTGTCAAATATAACCCTCATGAATGAAATCAAGTCATTTTGAGGCAGAAAGAACAGTTTACTCAATAAATAGAGGCTGCAATCACTTTTCTGCAACTGCAATTTATTGGTTTTATTTACCATTTAAAGGTGTTACAACAGGTAAAAAGGACTGAATGAGCTATAATCTGTCAAATATAACCCTCATGAATGAAATCAAGTAATTCTGAGGCAGAAAGAACAGTTTAACAACAAATAGAGGCTGTAATCACTTTTCGGCAACTGCAATTTAAAGGTTTTATTTACCATTTAAAGGTGTTACAACAGGTAAAAAGAACTGAATGAGCTATAATCTGTCAAATATAACCCTCATGAATGAAATCAAGTCATTTTGAGGTAGAAAGAACAGTTTACTCAATAAATAGAGGCTGTAATCACTTTTCTGCAACTGCAATTTATTGGTTTTATTTACCATTTAAAGGTGTTACAACAGGTAAAAAGGACTGATTGAGCTATAATCTGTCAAATATAACCCTCATGAATGAAATCAAGTCATTCTGAGGCAGAAAGAACAGTTTAACAACAAACAGAGGCTGTAATCACTTTTCGGCAACTGCAATTTAAAGGTTTTATTTACCATTTAAAGGTGTTACAACAGATAAAAAGAACTGAATGAGCTATAATCTGTCAAATATAACCCTCATGAATGAAATCAAGTCATTTTGAGGTAGAAAGAACAGTTTACTCAATAAATAGAGGCTGTAATCACTTTTCTGCAACTGCAATTTATTGGTTTTATTTACCATTTAAAGGTGTTACAACAGATAAAAAGGACTGATTGAGCTATAATCTGTCAAATATAACCCTCATGAATGAAATCAAGTCATTCTGAGGCAGAAAGAACAGTTTAACAACAAACAGAGGCTGTAATCACTTTTCGGCAACTGCAATTTAAAGGTTTTATTTACCATTTAAAGGTGTTACAACAGGTAAAAAGAACTGAATGAGCTATAATCTGTCAAATATAACCCTCATGAATGAAATCAAGTCATTTTGAGGTAGAAAGAACAGTTTACTCAATAAATAGAGGCTGTAATCACTTTTCTGCAACTGCAATTTATTGGTTTTATTTACCATTTAAAGGTGTTACAACAGATAAAAAGGACTGATTGAGCTATAATCTGTCAAATATAACCCTCATGAATGAAATCAAGTCATTCTGAGGCAGAAAGAACAGTTTAACAACAAACAGAGGCTGTAATCACTTTTCGGCAACTGCAATTTAAAGGTTTTATTTACCATTTAAAGGTGTTACAACAGGCAAAAAGGACTGAATGAGCTATAATCTGTCAAATATAACCCTCATGAATGAAATCAAGTCATTTTGAGGCAGAAAGAACAGTTTACTCAATAAATAGAGGCTGCAATCACTTTTCGGCAACTGCAATTTATTGGTTTTATTTACCATTTAAAGGTGTTACAACAGGTAAAAAGGACTGAATGAGCTATAATCTGTCAAATATAACCCTCATGAATGAAATCAAGTCATTTTGAGGCAGAAAGAACAGTTTACTCAATAAATAGAGGCTGTAATCACTTTTCTGCAACTGCAATTTATTGGTTTTATTTACCATTTAAAGGTGTTACAACAGGTAAAAAGGACTGAATGAGCTATAATCTGTCAAATATAACCCTCATGAATGAAATCAAGTAATTCTGAGGCAGAAAGAACAGTTTAACAACAAACAGAGGCTGTAATCACTTTTCGGCAACTGCAATTTAAAGGTTTTATTTACCATTTAAAGGTGTTACAACAGGTAAAAAGGACTGAATGAGCTATAATCTGTCAAATATAACCCTCATGAATGAAATAAAGTCATTTTGAGGCAGAAAGAACAGTTTACTCAATAAATAGAGGCTGCAATCACTTTTCGGCAACTGCAATTTATTGGTTTTATTTACCATTTAAAGGTGTTACAACAGGTAAAAAGGACTGAATGAGCTATAATCTGTCAAATATAACCCTCATGAATGAAATCAAGTCATTTTGAGGCAGAAAGAACAGTTTACTCAATAAATTGAGGCTGCAATCACTTTTCGGCAGGTGTAAAACTGCATTTTATGGGTTTTATTTACCATTTAAAGGTATTTCACCTGGTAAAAAGGACTGGATTGCTTGGCACAAAGCAAGTAAAATATGCTTCTGTTATAATCACGTAAAATCATGCTCGATTAAGCAATAAACGGCAAATTAATTAAATGAATAATTTTGATTAATCCGTTACAGAAAAAGTTTCTTTGCTATTAGCACGGATATTACGACGGACACAGAGTTATATGTATTTGCAGGTTATGGCCGTTTGATCATGATCATGATGAATCAGCTGTAGACGTGTAGAAACAGGGGCGATACCCTTTAAACATGTGGTGCGCGCTCCCGCGGACGGCAGTCAGTTTTCGGCAGACGATCAGTTTTCGGCACGACACCGGCGCTGCTTCAAAGTCAATAGCGGGACTGATGATGACAGACGGCAATTATGATCACGCGATCGATCTGCTTCAGAACCGGTTCGGAAGAAAGGATCTGCTCATTAACACGCATATGACTAAGTTGCTGAATCTCTGCCCAGTAAAGAAATCACATGATGTCGCTGCTCTGAGACAGCTTTACGATGAATGTGAAGTGCAGATCCGTAGCTTAGAATCGCTGGGTGTCGTTTCAGAGGCATATGGCAGCCTGTTATGTCCTGTTCTGCTACAGATGATTCCAGATGACATTGCTCTCCAGTACAGCCGTCAAAGAGGAACCAGTGATGAATGGAAGGTCTCAGAAGTTATGGAATTTCTGCAGCAAGAGATTCTGAGCAGAGAAAGAGCCATGCAACTGATTAAGCCAGGTAATTCCAAAGACAGTCAGAGCTATCACAAACCATTTAAAAGGCCAGACACATCAATTGAAATGAAGCAGAAGAAGCATCACATGCCGTCAGCTGCAGTACTGCAAACCACCAGTCAAAGAATACCGAACTGCCTGTTCTGTAACAGTGCAGCACACAAAACAGAACTGTGTCCAGAAACTGACATTGCTGCACGGAAAGAAAAATTAATGAAAATGGGACGATGCTTTGTTTGTCTTGGGCCAAAGCACATTGCAAGATTCTGTAAGGCCAAAGTGTGCTGTAATGCGTGTGGAGGCAGACATCATAGTGCTGTGTGTGAGAAAAGAGAAACGCACATTTCAGATGCTGACGACAAAGACGATGTAGTTTCTTCTTTTGCTTCACATTCTGTTAAGATACAGCCCACTAAACAGAACAACACTGTGCTGCTTCAGACTGTAAGAGCATGGGCAGATGGACCTGGTGGACGTAAAAGCATTCGTTGCTTACTGGATGGTGGCAGTCAGAGAAGCTTCATCAGTGAAAACACAGCAAGAGCTTTGAAATTACCTGTGATTAAACAAGAAACGTTCACTCTGCATACTTTTGGCTCAGCAGCACCAATAACATCAAGGCGCAACACAGTGAAAGTAATTCTGCAGAGCATCTGGGACAAAGAGCAGAAAGTTGAAGTAGAAGCGCTCGAGACCCCCCAAGTATGCACCGCTGTGATGAAAATTCCAGGTGAGCACGTCCAAGCAGAGTTGAAACGAAAGGGCTTGCAGTTGGCAGACTACCCAGACCCCAGCACTTGTGATACAGGGTTGTCAATGCTGATTGGTGCAGACTATTATTGGAGTATAGTATCAGGCCACGTAGAAAGAATCACAGATGCACTTGTGGCCATTGAAAGCATTTTTGGATGGTCAGTGCAGGGCCCAGTCACAATGTCCAGTGTTTCTGATGCAGCATGCTTGCACCTACAAATTAATGAAGACACACTGGTCTCAGAACGTCTGAAGGCCTTCTGGGAAATCGAGTCCCTTGGCATCAACATGAAGCAGACAGACAGTCCTGAAGAGGAGGAGGCTCTTCACCTGTTTGAAAAGACAACTCGGTACAAAGATGGTCGATATGAAGTGGAGCTGCCATGGCGACCTGACAAACCAGAACTCCCAGATAACTACAGAATTGCAAAGAAAAGATTTGAAGGACTTAAAAGAAAGTTGCAGTCAGATGTAATGCTGTATCACAGATACAATGAAGTTGTGAATGATTACCTTGAGCAGGGCATCGTCGAAGACGTGGTGGAGGGCAGGTTGTCTCCAAATGCTGTGAAGTACTACATGCCTCATCATGCTGTTCTGCGGGAAGACAAGGTAACCACAAAGCTCAGAGTAGTGTTTGATGCCTCATCACATGACATTAGCTCTCCATCACTAAATGACTGTTTACTTACTGGTCCTAACCTGCATCCAGATCTGCTTAGCATACTGATAAAATTCAGACTGAATGAGATAGCATTTACCGCAGACATCAAGAAGGCTTTCTTGCAGATTTCTCTTGCTGAGAAGGACAGAGATGCAGTAAGGTTCCTCTGGCTTACTGCACCACCCCATGAAGATGCAGGTGAGAAGCTGCGTGTGCTTCGGATGACGAGAGTGGTGTTTGGAGTGTCCCCCAGCCCATTCCTTCTGGCAGCTACAGTGAGAAAGCATCTGAAGGGATATGAAGCCCAACTACCCGAGGTAGTAAAGATAATAAAAGAATCACTTTATGTTGATGACTTCATCTCAAGTGCAAGTGATGTTGAAAATGCCTTCTCCATAACTACTGGTGCAAGAAAGATTATGTCTGCAGCTGGCATGGATCTTTGCAAGTGGACGACCAACTGTGCTGCATTGAAGGAGAAATGGAAGACGACAGTGAGTGAACTCGCAGAGGAGACAGAAACGCATGGATCTGTGTTGAAGGTACTAGGCTTGGTATGGAGAACTAAAACAGATGATTTCGTCTTTGATCTGACTGCATTGCTGGATGCTGTAGCTAAAAGAGAAAATACCAAGAGAAGTGTTCTAAAGCTCTCTGCTCGCATATTCGACCCAATAGGCTTTCTTACCCCATTCACTGTGCGAGTGAAATGCCTTTTCCAAGAGATGTGGATACGAGGCCTTGGCTGGGACGAGCAGCTGCCCACAGATCTTGCACAAGAATGGCAAGGATGGTGTTCAGAACTTCCACAGATCCACCACATCATCATTCCTCGCTGGTATGGAATAAGAATCTGAGCACAGACACGATGCACAACAACTCCACGTGTTCTGCGATGCAAGCGAGAAAGCTTACAGTACTGTTGCCTACCTGCTGCGAGTAGCTGATGATGGAACAAAGACCACATGCCTTGTTGCTTCAAAGTCCAGGGTAGCCCCCCTGAAGAAGATATCACTGCCTCGTCTTGAGCTCATGGGAGCAGTGATTGGAGCAAGACTAGGAACCAGCCTGTTAAAGCCTTTGAATGTGGAGCTCCATCAAGTTCACATGTGGACAGATTCGATGATTGTTCTGCAGTGGATTCGCAGTCCAGCTCACAAATGGAAACAGTTTGTGTCAAACAGAGTATCTGAAATCCAGTCACTAACCAACCCTGCAATGTGGTCTCACTGTAAAGGCAAGTTCAATCCAGCTGACCTCCCCACTAGAGGTCAGACTGCAGCTAAACTGAAGGAAAGTGAACTCTGGTGGAAGGGACCTTCATTTCTGACCTCACCAAATCTGTTGGAAGAGAGCGATGAAGAACAAAGTAATGAAGATGTCACTAATGAGCAAAAGCAAGATCAGCAAATCATCGTGCAACTCAGTAGCAGCAGTGACCAAGAGGGAATGGAACCTGTGCTTGATTTAATGAAGTACAGCAAACTGAAGACAGTATTGCGAGTCACTGCGTGGATCAAACGGTTTGTGCACAATGCAAGTTCAAGCTCCAAGAGATGCGGGGAGTTGACTGTCAGTGAAATGTTTGACGCTGAGAAGTACTGGATAAAAGTGACTCAAGATGGCAGCTTTAGCCATGAAATCAATTTGCTGAAAGCTGGTAAAACCCTGAACTCTGATTCAAAAATCAGAGACCTAAAACCATTCCTTGACGAAGATGAATTGCTCTGTGTTGGAGGCAGACTGCAACAGTCAGACTTTAGTTACAGAGAGAAACATCCATGGATTCTTCCCAGCAAAGACCGATATTGTGAGCTGCTGGTTCAGCACAACCATGAATTTATCATGCATTCCGGTCTGAGAGACACGCTAGTACAAATTAGAAGTAGACACTGGATTTTGCGAGGCAGACAAATTGTGAAGAGTATTCTGTCCAAATGTTCTGTGTGCAAAAGATTCAAGGCAAAGCCCGCACAGCAGGACACTGCTCCATTACCACGAGACAGATTAACAGAAAGCCCTCCATTTGAAGTAACTGGTGTAGACTTTGCAGGTCCACTGTATGTGAAGAGTGATCGTGTGCAATGCAAGGCTTATGTTGCTCTGTTCACATGTGCCGTCACTAGAGCAGTGCATTTGGAGCTGGTTTCAAGTCAGTCAACTGAAAGTTTCTTGTTAGCACTCAAACGATTTGTTTCCAGAAGAGGACTGTGCAGAGTCATTTATTCAGACAATGCTAAAACCTTTAAAAGAGCAAATCAAGACCTTAGCGAGCTGTGGCAAGCTATCAAAGATCCACAGCTGCTGGAATACTTCTCAGGGAAGGGCATCACCTGGCGTTTCATTGTGGAACGAGCAGCCTGGTGGGGTGGATTTTGGGAGAGGCTTGTAAGGTCTGTGAAAACATGCCTGAGGAAGGTGCTAGGAAGAGCATCACTCACCTTTGAAGAAATGTCTACACTCCTCTCAGAAGTAGAGGCCACACTGAATTCTAGACCCCTTACCTTTGTCCACAATGAGCTCGATGAGCCACAACCACTAACACCTGCACACTTCTTGGTTGGTGAGCGACTTACTTCACTGCCCCCAAAACCATTTCCAGCAGACCATGATCATCCCACTGTCAGTAAAGAAGACATGACAAAACGGTGGAGATACAGGAACCTGACTCATGACCAATCTCTGGAATCGCTGGAGAAAGGACTATCTACTGGACCTGAAATCTGCGCATTCCTGCAACACACAAAAACCTAATGAGTTAAAGATAGGTGACATAGTTCTCATCGGAGATGCCAACATGCCAAGACAAAGCTGGAAGTTAGGAAGAATTGAAGAGCTGTTTCAAGGCAGAGATGGAAAAGTTAGATCCTGTGCTGTTCGCACATCCACAAGGACTGTGTTAAAGAGACCCATTCAACTGCTTTATGCATTAGAGATTTAAGTTGATGAACATTTGTTCATGGGGGGGAGGATGTTGTGAATTAATTTAGAGTAATAATAGCAATTACAGAATGTTTAATTAATTGTCATTGATAATAACAGATAAAGTTTAAATTGTCATATATTGGGTTGTTCAGCTTTAAGAAAAGTCTACCCATAATGCATAATGAGCAAGTGAGAGCGCGCAGAAAAAGAACATGTGATTGATTCAATGTGTGTGCGCTGCATCTGTGTTATCCGGCTCAAAAACTTCAGTAAAACAGTTTGTTTATTTTATTTCAAGTCGTCAGTAGTCATTATTGCTTACTAAGAAGAAAAGACACGACAATGCATGGCTAGCAATGGATTATCCCTTGCGTATATTTAAACCTTAGAGAGTTTAAAAGATCATGACTTTAATCATCCTCCTTTTCCAGATTCTTACCTCTTGCAGTGATGCAGCGGTCGTCATCTCCTGAACAGCTCAATGTGTTTGAGCATGTCAGTCCATCACAATAGTAACATTTCTTTCCATTTGGGACATTAGAGGGATCTACAGGAGGAAATCAAGTATTCTTTTTTTCTTTTTTGTACAAAAATTCTAATGAAACAGTCCTTTAGCTGCTCCATTCAATGACAAGTCAAAACCTTGTTTTATTTTGTATTTTCTTTGAAAGTAAAATGTGTGTTGACTTTACAAAAGATTTGCACATTGTCATTTAGGCACAATACCTGGAGCGTCTTGGAGGTTACACAGGTCTGTGTTACAGCAGGTAGTAGTCATCCTGGCAAGGCCTAAGTTTATGGACCCATTTTGACAGGCAGAAACACATCCTTTACGCTTCTCTTCAGAAGTAATGTGACCTAAAATATGAATGATACAGGAAAGACCAATTAAAATGGAAAACTGATTTATAAATGTCAACATTTAGCACTTTTATTTCAATTTTATAAATACAAATCATAACATTTTAAGGGAAAACAACTTAAAAAAATCTATGCAGAAGATTTTGTGATTGAAACTGTAAAATCCATCAGAAAATGAGTATACATTCTGTTGCTGCTCCAGCGAATTATAGCAGCATCTCCATTAGTCAAATATAACAGTAAATGTAAGTAATATTGGACTTACCAATTTGTGTCACTGCTGTTAAACTCTCACAGTGAGTAGATCCACTAGGACATGTTAGTTCCATTTGATCTACACAAGAACCCGTCAGACCATTGCACTCATAACAGCTGAGAGAGTGTCCTTTAGTAATAAAACAGAGACAAGTGAGAGAGAGATCCAATGAAAAAAAGAAAGAAAACATTATTGTTTATTTGTACCTGCAGTGAAAAGAATGAAGAGAAGAAAAACTGAGATTTGCAGATCCATCTTTGATCAGGAGGAGAATGAAATAACATCTGTTTCAGTGCTCATTTTATAGCTTATCAAAAGAGGAGGATCTCATGAGAAAATGAATGTTTAACAGAAGTAGACATTTCTTGAAAAAGAAACATCAGCTTACATAATTTACTTGCCAGTTAAAGTTCAAGGAAGGCATCAAGGTTTAAAAAAGAATTGCAAGAAATGTATAGGTTTACTTAAACCAACTTCCTTAAAGTGATAGTTGACCCAAAAATGAGCGACATCACTGGTGCAGGAGACCCAGGTGATGTCACGTGATGAGCGTCATAGGCGGAGCCAGAGTACCTAAGGACAGGGATGACACTGATGAGACCGAGGACAGAGGTGATCCCAGAGGGAGGAAGGAGCCCACTGTAGCCATAGGGGAGGAACAAAGCACAGTGGACGGCCTGGATGTCCGTGGTGTAGGCAGCGCGACGATAGACCAAGGGGGAGCCGGCGGGATGAGGGAACCTGGTAGAGTCACTCGGACGAGAGTCTCTGGAGGAGCCAAAGGTGGGAGGAACCAGGGCAGAGCCGAGATGGAACAAAGGGATCCTCCTTGACAGGCGCTGCTGGTGGTTGCTCGACGTCCAGACAGGATGTCCTCAGAGATGGCTCAGGGTGTCCCCAGAAACGGCGCAGGGCTGCAAATATCCAGATGCGATGGAGCTGGAGGACTGGCTGAGCTCTGTGACGCGACGCTCTCCAAACACCTAACGATAGTCTCCATCCAGGATAATTGTAGTTGGCCCCGGTCCAGAAAATAGGCTTCAGGGTCTCGTCGTTGACAAAAGTTAACAGAAAGGTAAAAAAAAAGTATGGGCTCTATTGAGACTGAGATTTGGAGAGGACAGAAAGCAGACAGGAAAGCATTGGGCAGAGAGAGGGGGGCAGGATCAGCAAAGGACCTTGAGACGGGAATTAAACTCAGGTCTCTTTTAGTGGGTGTCATGGTAAAAAAAAAGTATATTCATTCTTTTTTGCTCAGAAAAATATAAAATTAAACAAGACACGTTTTACAAAAAAAAAAAAAAAAAAAATTAAGGCTATATTGCAATTTTTCATCTTTGATCCTAAAGTTTTACAGTAGCTGCAATTCAGTATATATGACCAACACCTACACAGTGAATCGACATGATTCATTTCACTTTCTCTGAAATCATTAACGATCAGACTTTAGACTTTATGACCCTAAAACACATCAGAGTGAGTTCAGTCATTTTGATCACATTCACAAGCACATGACTAAAAAGATAAGAGTTTTTATGTTTTTTTCCAGAGTTTTAAAAAGATCAAAGTATCATGCCAATTACACAATCAGTTCAATCATATATATATATATATATAGCAAATAATAGATAGCAAATAATAGATAACATCAAATTAAATACAAACATATTAAATAACAAAAAAGGTGGCTAACACAAATGAAGCATAGAAAAAAGTTTTAAAGAATTGTTAGAAAAACTATACATAAGGGTACATTATGCAGACTTGATGGAATACAGAAAGGAACTCGAAAGAATGTATACCCTCCATTAACCAAAATATCCCTTTAGGGCAAGTCCTTGGCAGCCATCTTTGAAATGCCTCTTAGGCAGCTACTTCAGTTGTGCAAGAGCAGCTCTCTTTGAATGGGGAAACATAAAATTCTCCAAAGCTGTTCACTAACCCAGCTAGAAATGTTATTGTTATAAGAATGTTTTAAGAACATTATGCTATGTTCTGGTAATGTTTTCAGTGGCAAGTTTTATTTTTGTTCCCAGAATATTCTCCTAAAAAGGTAGGATAACATTATTTAAAATATTCATCAAAATATTCATCATGAACATTTTTTCAATCATTGAAAAAATGTTTAGTGATAACATTGTTAGAACATTATCCCCTAACGTTCTTATAAAGTTTTTAGAGGGAAGTTTCCCATCGGGCGCTGGATGTGGACTTCAACATCACCCATAGACGTCAAACTTTGATTAAAAATGAAAATCAGGTTGATGTCTAAACACAAAATTGTTTTGATGTCAAGCTCCAATGTCATTAAACAACTCCAAAAACAGCATTAGTATTGAATTTACATAATTCTGGCTGATTTTAAACTTAATAAAAGTAGAATTTATGCTAGAGCTTTTGAATTGAATTACATTAGATCATAAAGTTGTACCTAATAAAGTGGCCACTAAGTGTATGCAACCTCAACACGATCACATGAGAATGCGTATCAATAGTACGAGTTTGTAATCTCGTAGAATATATACGCTAAAATGAGTTTTGCTTATGGTACGCGGTTTTTCGCGTGCATATGATACGCACTTTATGGCGTGTATATGATACGCTCTTGGGTAGGATGGGGGTGGGGGAGTGGGGGTTTCGTACGTATAGTACGCCATAAAGTGCGTATCATATGCACGCGAAAAACCGCGTACCATAAGCACGCCAAAACTCATTTTGGCGTATATATTCTACGAGATTGCAAACTCGTACTATAATACGCATTTTCGTGTGATCGGGTTCGCAACCTCCATACTGTGTTATTCTAACTTTAACTACAAATCTAATAACTGAAGATAAACATTGTATGACAACGAACTTGCAAATGTAAATGTAAATGTAACCTAACTGACATCAAGTTATGGTAGCAAACGTTAGTGAAGTGTTGGTCATTTAAGCTAGCAGCAATTAGAGTGTAACTAACGTTATTATCTTCCAATAAACATTAACTAAAGCTGGTTACATAAAATACAGCTATATTGACTAGACTCATGAGAAGTCGGCTAATGCATTCAAATGTCAAAAATGCAGTAATTTCATCAAAAATCATGACTAAAACTATTTTCATAGTATTTCATTTTCTCCATAGAGAAGTTTATTTTTTACGAAAACTTATAAATTATTTAAGACAGTCCTACTGTATCTATCAGAGGATGTGTGTGTTTTGTTCATCATCAGTTATAATTTCAACTTTTTTTATTTTAAAGAATACTGATATTTTTATTTATCATAGCCTACTTATATAATTAATTATACCTACTTATACTACTTAATTATAATTACATTTTACTTTTAATTTATAATAGGCTGCTAATACTAATTATATTATACTTATTAAATTAATTATTAATTCTGGCATACATTTAAATTGACACCATGGAGTTTCTTATTTGTTGTGTCTGATTTAGATCTGTGTCCTAAACACGTTTACACAACAACGATATGGTTAAAATGGAGAAGTTTTCCTTTGAGTTTTAAGCATACATACGACACCATTGTCAAAATTATCCCCCTTTCATATAAATCCGTGAAAATGACTAAAAACGCTGTATTTTGCTGGCAGGCCATTAGATGGCGATGAAACACTATAGACTGAACATGTAATGCGCATGTGCATGACATCATCGTTTTCACTGATTTTAGTTTTTGTTTACACAGAGACTGTTTTAAAAACTTGCATTTTGAAACCCGTTTTCAAAAGTTTGCGTTTTCAGGCCACCAAAACGCGTAAATGAACTGCAAAAACGCATACAAATTTTTCCGTTTTTAGTTGAAAACGGTGTTGTGTGACACTAGCGGCACCTATGGACTTACAAAAATACAACATATTTTGCAAGCGCACCTTTCGCAGGTCGCACATCCGTCAGCTTGAACATCACAAAAGCTCGTACGGTTGCTTGTGAAGGCACGTCTCAACAGGTAAATGTTGGCTACTCTCAATAAAATGCCCAACATATTAGAAATCCTTTTCACTGTGTTGCTATGTGTTCCTTACAAAGTTAGTGTTACAGTTATAGTGTTACTTACTAAGTAAACTAACATTGTTTATTAGCTATAAACCCATTCAATGTAACTGCATCAACCACATTTTTTTACATGGCATACCCGGTGAAAAAAAAAGTCAACACATGTCACTGTACCTGACCTTAGAAAAACACATAATGCTGAATGTTTGGAAGACACTCGGCATTACGGACTGATCTTTGTACAGGATCGCCCTGAGCCTTTTACAACATTCGTTTAAATACCCAGACCAAGACAAAAACACTAACACCAGAGAAACACTAACACTAAAACAATCAAGAGTCAAACTGCCTAACTGAAGTAAGCGCCAATGTTCCCTCTAAGCTGCGCGCGTGCGCGGCCGCGCACTTCTGAAGCCGCGGCCGTGCAGAAAAAAATAATTGCCGCGCAGAGAACAGACATGAAATTCATGTGTGGGGAAATCCAGATCCAGCAAAATGAGTCACAGTGATCCAAATTTCAAAATTGAGATTTTGGTATCATTGGCTGCGTCCGAAACCGCCTACTCAATGAGTAGGTACTTAATTTCAATAAGTACTTACTTAACGAGCGCTAAAAGAGTAGGTACTTAACAGCCAAATCTCGTTGAGTATGAATGAGATCCGAGAATAATCCGCCATGTTGACGTTATCATGTGACCTACGACGTTATCGCAAGCGCAACAACTGAAAAGAAATGAGTGACTAATGTGATTTATTTTTTGTTACAAAAACCCAAATTCGCGTGAATATATTGTTAATTTCTTTTTATATGCAAAAATGTCCATCCACAAGCAAAGGTGGCATAAATCTCATTTGTTTTCCTCTTTTTCTTGTTGAATTAGCTTAGTTTCATCCCTCAGGCTTATAAATTAAAAATAAATAACTTTTATGCATTATGATGTATTCAAAATATTTAATCTTGTCATCATGCTTTATGTCTGTGTATATAAACGCAAACTATGATGTATACAAACCCATATTTGTTTTGTTTTTTGTCATTATTATTGTTCATTGTTAAAGATACACTATGGTATTTTCCATGATCTTGTACACAGTAAAATCCCCAGTGTTAAATTAACACCTAAAGTGTACATATGAGTCCATCTTGCCGGGTGTTAAAAAGCAACACTAAAGCGGTGTTAAAGTTAATGAGATAATTGATTGATGATTGAGTGATAATTGACAATTAGTGGTGACACCTGATGTTAATAAGCAGAATCATTGAAGAAACAACAAGAGAAAAAGAGAGAGACACAACAACTACAACTGACTTCCAGCCATTAAACATTATTACACTTATTATTATCCAGTTTGATTTGATTTCTGTCATACATCAACAAAAGTTCTTACTGAGAATTAACAGATGTTTAGATGTTAAAGTTTTAATGAAAGTTTAGTTTGAAGTCACCATGATGGTGAAAAGCATTTCCTTTAGTTGGGCTCTTGACTCTATTTATTAACATTAATTTATCTCTGGCTGCTCCAACTTTGTGTTTGTAAAGCACATTTGTTATGGCCAAAGAAACTATGATCTGAGCTGGATTTCCCAAAAGTGCAGTGAGCCAAAGTTGATCAATTTACGTTTACAATGCTTTGGGAAGCACAGTCATAATGGTTGTGTTTTCTCATTGTGAAATGGTCAGATTTTGGTCCAGTATTAACCGGTGATCTAGATATTATATTATTTCTTTATAGTAAATCTGTTACTGCTTGAGACTCAGCAGAGCTTTTATAATCTGAAGGGCTTTTTTGAAACACACACAGACATCAAGAATCAGCTTATGACCCTCAACAATGGTGACAATCAAACAAAGTGCTTCATGTTGCAGTGCATGATGGGAGCCACCAATCAAAACTCATCCATGGCTCCCATCATGCATTGCTGCATGAATAAATTATGCAGCTGAATTGTCCTGTAATTTTCATAGATTGTTCATGTTTGCTTTATTTCTCTGTTGTTTTGTTGTGACAGTAGCTTGTTTTGTGATGTTCAGAGTTGATCTGTTTGTCAGTATTTTGTATTTATTTATCGTCACCGTTCTTGAGAATCACATGCTGACTCTTGATGTCTGTGTGTTTAAACACTGAAGCTTCAGTGTGTAATGTATTTTTCTTAAAAAAAAATAAAAGTTAATACTGCGTTGGATCTCAAGCTGTAAAATCACAGGACTACAATCATTTATACTAAAGCTACACATCAAGCACAGAGTCAGAGATTTAGTCTCTAAACGGCCATCAGGCCACTGCATGATGATTATAGCATCATCAAATTATATTGTGACCAGATCATGTTTTCTCTGACCATAACAAATGTGCTTTACAAACACAAAGTTGAAGCAGCCAGAGAAAAAACAATAATAAAAGGTAAAGAGTCAAGAGCCCAACTAAAGCAAACGCTGACCTCTTTCATGGTGACTTGAAATGAAAAGTTCCATAAAACATTAATTAACACCTTTTTTTCTCTCGTTCCTTCAATGATTCTGCTCATTAACATCAGGTGTCATCACTAATTGTCAATTATCACTCAATCATCAATCAATTATCTCATTAACTTTAACACTGCTTCAGTGTTACTTTTTAACACCCTGTAAGATGGACTCATATGTACACTTTGGGTGTTAATTTAACACTCGGGATTTTACTGTGTATGTAAATTGTAGATCCTGCAATAAAAATAAAGATATGAGCAACAGGTGCACCAACACCTCACAGCACCAGTAACTGAACCCTACCTAGAGCAGTTTTCCGCAGTGTTAGCGATGTCTGAAGCCAAAGAAGACATCAGCAGCTGCTCGAAGATCTCGTCTTTGGAGAAGACTGGTTTTATACTCAAAGTAGTAAAAAGTACTTAAAATTAAGATTACACCAGAATGAACTGCTTTTCTAACACACCCCAACACTTACACACAATAATGATGATAAATGCTGACCAAAACTTAATTATATTACTTTTCATTTTACTTCTTTAATAAAACAAGCAAAATGTAATGTTTAGTTATATGACAGCTGTGCATGAACACACACTAGACAAATACAGCTGATGTGAATACATCTCCATTTACAGTCAATTCATGCATTAATTCATTGCTTATTAAAATATATACATTTACTGATAATAGCATAATTAATAATTAAAGAATTAATAAAAGTAATAATGACAAATAAATGCATATACAAGTCAACAACACACGAAACAAAGCTTTATTCAAATGTATTGATCTAACAATCAGGTATTTACAGTCCTGTTGTCATCTCAACACAGCTGTGCCAATTCTGCAGCTTTATTCTGATCAAGCAGCTGATGAACACCTTCATCATCATGTTCCTCACTGCTGAAGATGATGATGATGATGATGGACCCCTGAACCCCTCAACCTTGGAGCAGGAGTGGGAGAAGATGTGCGGGACAATCTGCTGCTGCAAACATTCATGTGCTCTCCATCAGCAGATTAAAACATTTTACATTTAATTCATGTCAGCATTCTGTTTCTTGCATATTTCATTTCTTATTTTTCATTTGCTAATTCTTGTCATGGCTTCATTAGTTTTGTGGTGTGGTGGTCTAAACCACTGAGCTGGTCAGCAGAAGGTTGCTGGTTCGATCTCTGCAGCGTCTCCTCCAGTGTGTCCTTGATCGAGTCACTTGGAAGGAGGAGTGATGGAGGATCTCGTCCATAACACTGAACCATTCCCAGGATCTGCTGTGGCTCTCCATCCTCAGTGCTCACACCAGTCTGAGGACATTCACATCCTACAATAATGCACAAATATAATACAAAAGCAGTCATTTTAACAACACAATGTCATTTGATTTCTGTATTAGAAATAACAAAATGATCTTACTTTATATTTTGTTACTTACTTTATATATATTTTTATTTTGTTTCAGGTTTTCCTCTTTTTTTATCTAACAAATACTGTCGTCAGCTTTTCTTGCAGGTCCTGCTCCACCAAAGCTCTGCAGCAAATGCACAGACATCAAGAATCAGAAAAGTGCTGTAATAAGTCTGTTTAAATTCCAATAATTAAAATAAACTAGACTTTAGATTTAAATAGACTTTGTATTCATTTCTGTAGTATCCTCACTCAAAGCCTTTGATGGCATCATTCCCCAGACATCAGACAAGATTCAAGTTTCCTCTGAGATTTATGTGCTCAAATCTACATTCACATGTTGATGATGTGTTAACTCACTTCTTATCCAATACAAATGTTCCTTAATTTATTAACAATACTAATGGACAAATAAAATAGATTAAACGTATGTGTAGTTACTGTAGATTTGTTTATTTACATTATTTTCATTCATGTAATGTAAAAGTGTTGACAACAGTGAATAATAGCACACACACATCACTCATAATACGTAATCCAGCACTCATAAGTCATAATATTTGAAGAAGATGTTCGTGTCAGATGTTAAATAAACATTTAGTAAGCATCTTTAAGATGTATATGGTTTAGAATATGTAAATCCACTTTGGAGAATTAAGGTGTGTTTATCCCGTTATCTATACATAATAAATCGTGTTTTTACTGCAAAATCACAACAATAGTGTCTAGCATCTTTACACATTCAGCAGTTTACTCTACAGTAGTTCAACAAATGTATTTTTGGTTTTCAATACTCACATTTGACAGCATCCGCGCCGCTTTTCTCCTCCGTGTTCGATTATGACGTATCCTCTCCCGTGGCCTGCTGGGATAGAAAAGTATCCAGCAAGGAATACTTCAGAATCTGGGCGGAAGCAGTAGGCCATCCGGGAACTCCTCGACTACTTTATGATTACTGAGGTTTCTGACATACTTAATTGCTCGCCTACTGCTTTCCCCTATTATATATTAGGTAAGTAGGCGGTTTCGGACGCACTTTAAGTAGGCGCACGTCCGAATCTCGCGAGAATTAGTACGTCACGCAGGTAATTTTCGCCTACTCTTTTTGCTTCAGACATACTTATTCGCTCGCCTACTGCTTTTCCCCTACTAAATAGTAGAGAAGTAGGCGGTTTCGGACGCAGCCATTGTGTAGCAGTGTGAAGTATACCCTCGGTCGTTTATTGGTTGATGTCAGGTAAACGGTGAACCTATCAGGACCGGAGTGTTATGGTAGAAAATGGGAGGGCATTGGTTACCTGCGATGCGTTGTCATCCGTGCTGCCCCTTTACGGGAGTCCGCCATTTATGAATGGAAGGATGTTTGGTGTGCCGTCCCTGCTCCATGCTGCTGCGCGTATAAGCTGCACCCCAGTTTCAGGTTCGTACGTTTTTGTTTTATGGAGGATTCTTCAGGGAATATTTATTTACCGTGTCTCTGTGTAGTTTGTAGATGAATAGCTGCGCGCTATGATCAGCAACACGCATAGTACTGCGCGGTGAACATCTCCTGGTATGTACGACAGAAGGCTGCTTGTTTGTTTTTATGATTTTATTAGTAACTTTGCTATTTCTGTTCGGCAGGTTGATTTAAATGCCCAAGGGTTTCATCGCTGAATTATGCGACGGAATGCATGTCTAGTGATGTAACGCACTGCTGCCTTGCCTGGGTTTCAATTCTGTGTGTGTACGCGCGTGTGTGTAACTGCGGCCCGGATTATCGCTCGCCTTGGAGTGCACATTAGAGTTGTGACGTTCGCGAACGAACCGATTCTTTTGAACGGCTCATAAACATGAACGATGGGAGCCGAGTCGCGGCTGGAGGGGAGCCGTTCTTTCTGTCGTTCTTTTTTCCTATGCGTGTTTCACACAGATGCACACAAATGAGCTCCTCCGCGAGACAGAACAGTTATAGGGGGAGGGGCGCACCCAGCGCAGGCCAACCCTTTATAGCGTGATGATATTAGTTATTAGTTGTGCACGCATCCTTCACGTGAGTACTCCAGTGGAAAAAAACCCTGCGTTCCTCTGTCATTGGGTAGGAGCGGAAGTTGAAGGGGCTGATGTCCTATTTGCAAAGTTTACAGTAGTAATAGTATGTAGTATGTAGACATTTCCATTTTATTTATTCTAATTTTATCTACTTTAAATATTTTTTGTTTTCTATCAAAATGTTCTTGTGTGATAACAATGTTCTTGTGTGGAAGTGTTTGTAGTAAAAGCTGTTTTTCACAGAAATTCATTGCAGCCGGCTTTGTTTTTGATGTTTATTTGTGAGTAGGTATTGTATGAATAACATAAGTCAACGTAGCTTTACACACACACACACACACACACACACACACACACACACACACACACACACACACACACACACACACACACACACACACACACTTTGTACTAAAGGTAAATCCAAAATAGTGATGTCACTGTCTAAGCAGAGGGATTTGTGCAACCCTATGGAATATAGTCCACACATGACAAATGAGGTAATAATCAATATTTCAGAATAATTCAAACTCAGATATTGGTGTGTGATATCCGAGTTTTAATTGTTTGACTACAAATCTCACCTCATCATTCCTCCCAGTGATTATTTCCAGGATAAACTGAGATGCCCCCAAGCTGGCTTCTTAAAACTGACTAAATATTTAAAAAGAGCCAAAAGAGCCGTTCTTTTGAACGGCTCTTTGAAAGGAACGGATCGCGAAGATCCGGATCCCCTCAAAGAGCCATAAATCCCATCACTAGTGCACATGCGTCAAGCGAGGCCATTCTTTGGCCGTTTTGTGTCTCGAGTGTGCGGGTGATTGTGGTTTGGTTTGTTTTTTTCTTTTTTGTTTCTTTTTTTGAATTGTACACATACTGAACGTAATGTTCTCTTTGTCAGTTTAAATTTTAGTTTCTGTTGCAAAGTTTTTTTTTTTTTTTTTTTTTTTTTTTTTTTTTTTTTTTTTTTGTAGAAGAAGGGGAGGAGTTTGGCTGCTCGTTTAATGGTGTCCACATTGAGTGCCGTGCTTCATAGGTTGGAGTGATTTGGTTTATGGTTTATTAAGTGTGGTGTGATAATTAAAGGGTTGCGGCAGACCACCTCCTTCCTTTTAAACTTCTTTATTTTATGTATATTGTAGTTTTTGTAAAGTCGTTTGTTTTGTTTCTTTAGTGACCTGTTACTATGGAACCCTTGTGAGATGATGCGACAGTTTTTAACTTTTGTACACTTTAATAAAGCTGCCTCATCTGCATAATCCTTTGCCTGTGTCTCTACTCACCCACCAATTGGTAACAAATTTGTGTTGCTATATAATAAAATTTCCGTGGGTATAAAAACCCCGGTGGCGTAGTCGGAGCCAAGTGCGATCTTTGGGTATCGCCCGGTCACAATCGGAAAGATGAGACAATAAGTTTTAAAATGCTATCCTAGTCAAAGTCATACCTTGAATGGTTTTAAAGATCTACCCATTTGAGTTATGGTCGTCTGCCATCTTTTTCCAATTGAAAACCTGAGAAAATCGCTTTTAAAGTTTTTTTTTTTTTTTTTTTTTTTTTGTTTGTTTGTTTGTTTGTTTGTTTTTGGTTTTTTGCCCGTTTTTTTTATCTTTCAAAATCCATTGCATTTAAAGGGATAAACTATTTATTTTACATATTTATTTTAGCTTAATTTGACCAAAGACATTTTTTATATAAAAAAAAAAAATATATATATATATATATATATATATATATATATATATATATATATATATATATATATATATATATATATATATATATATATATATATATATATATATATATATATATATATATGCGCTATTAAACCAGGCTGAAGCTCAAATTATTATTCACAACTAGACATTGAGGAGATCTGCTAGCTTGTTTACACAGAACGCGGAGCGTGACAGGAGGATGGCTGGACCGATCGCGTGCCTGTCAGTCGAAACGGGGCTTCCCATTTATAAAAATCAGCGTTTATGTCAGTGTGTTTACATTTCTAAGCTTTTTTTATTGTTTCTATACAACGTGTAACACCATATTTGGAGAGCAGAGACGTTTCAAGGGATACCGGGAAATGCTCATAAGTGATGACAGGAGTTCCATGTCAAATTTAATAGCCATTTAAATAGGCTACCTTTACTCAATTATCTGGACTACGAAACTTTGGGAGATTTTATTTTTTTTTCATTGTTTTTCCACATTATCGGCCCATATCTTAAAATAGAACATTGCGACTTCCTACTCATTTCTCTAGAGCGGGTCACTTTTGATTGTAGTAATATTGAGAAATATTTGCAGTGCTCTGGACAACCGCTATAGAGTTATTGTAGCTATAGAGTTAGAACCGGTGAATGCGGTTTACAGGTTTCATAGGAGAACGGATGAGCGCGTGTGAGCTGTCTGGCCCTGAGCCAAATCAGTTGAGGTAAGAATACTATCATGTTTGCGGACTAAATACCTCAACACGAGAGGCAACGCGAAACGAAAAGAAATGTGAAATAAAACGCCATGTTTTAATGAAAATTGGCGGCAATAACGGATGATGGGCACAGAATGCTAACAAAACTGAGACATTTACAATCACACACCCACCACAGGTGTAGCTTGCAAACTCAAAATACATCAGTGATATACCTCAGTTTAAATAGATTTTTGTGTGTGGTGGTGGTGGTGGTGTGGGTTTCAGGGATGTTTAGATAACTATAAAAGAGTTAACGTTCACTTTTCTTAAAAATATTTAGCTATCAGATCTGTTTAAATGCTTCAGTTTGTTTTCACTTTTATAATATATAAAAACAAATGGAAGCATTTAAACTGATGTAATACTGTATATCAGTTTAAATATTTATATATTATATTATATTATATTATATTATAATGTAAGCCTAAAAAAATGATTTCACAAGTGGATTGTTTAGGGCTCCTTGCCATGAAAAATCTTGAAACCTCCTGGTATAAAAAATCTGTGAAATTAATAAGCAATAAACATGTAATTTTAATGGTTTAACACTGTCTGTTGCTAATAATTGACTGTACAAAAACATATTATGGTTGTTCCAAACCATCATTGTAACTGCTCATATTATATTATTATAAAGAATTAAACTGTCCTGCAGGAGGACATAAATTATTTTTTAATAGAATTTCTTAGTAAAGACTGGTACAGTTAATACAGCAATGTGACAAAAAAATCTCAAGTAACCTAAAATGTGCTTAATTTAGTGACTGAACTGCTTGTTACAGTTGCATGATAAAACCATTTTTTATGTGTGTTTACGTTGATTGTACAGGTCTGATATAAGTATGTTTTTGCTCAGGTGGCCAAAATGTGCGCTTAGAGGGGGGGGAAAAAAAAAAAAACTTAGAGGGAACATTGGTAAGTGCTGACCTCGATCGCGGTGACATCAAACCAAACTTATTTTCAACAAATCATCAACATCTAAACCTCTGGTAATTCTCAATAAAAACTTTTGTAGATGTATGTCAGTGATGTTGCACTACATTGTATTCAGAGGAATTTCTTAATATTTTTGGCCCACCTATTTACATGGTGGCCGGAATATAAAACAAATCTGGATATAAAGCAAGTATAACAACACCACCACAAACTATGACCTCAATGCTAAAACATGTGATTGAATTTACACCTCTATTACAGCATAAAAAAAAATCCTGAACATTTTAGAAACATAAAACATGTGCAATCCTCTAACTGCAGCTGCAGTGACGCAATGACTTTATCAATCAGCGATTGGCTCTTTTACTTAGAAGGCGGGACATATTCAGCCATATAGCGAGTTACAGTTTCTCCATTCACCATCTTTTTAGATCTATATCTTTGATCTGACTGCAGAAATACGCTACGGCTCTACTACTCAAAAACTAACTTATCTTCATCATTATATGGCAAACAAGAAGAAAGAAACAATACGATTTATTTTTATAGGTCAAGTATTGTGATAATTGCAACAGAATTCACTTATTAGGCTACCCTGTGAGGCAACTGACTGGATGGGCCTGACTGAACGGATGGCTACGTGACTGTGTGTATCATATTCAGTTTTTTGCGATGATCTTTGTCGTGTGTGTGTGTATATATGTGCAACATAGACAATGTTGCGGTCTCTCTGGATAAAAGCTTAATGTATTAAATGTAATTTATTTGCAGTTGTGGATTATAGGCATATTATTTCTAAGCATTTCAACCTTTTTAAATTTTACTAATTGAATAACCAAAATAAATCAAATTTCAGATTTCAAATGTCAGTCACAGAAATAACTGAGAAAGATGTGTAGGCTAATACATAAATATTTTATTACAGCAGTTTAGCACACTCTGTTTCCTTAATTCTTTATTACATTCTATAATAACTTTTATACATTTATACATCTGTTAGTGCTGATGCAGTAAATACAATTTTTTTAGTTCCTTAAACCAAAGAACAGCAGAACAACAAACAAGCTGTATTCAGTAAATTAAATCAATTGTGTCTCATATTCAGTTTTTGTGCTGATCTTCACTGTAGAATCTGAAATCTTGAATCTGGACTCTCTGAAACAGGAAGTAGAAGAGCAGAGGAGAGAAGAGCAGGAGGAAGCTTCCCTTAAACACTCCATCTAATCAAGATGATAAAGAAAATTGGTGTTACTACTACTAATAATAATAATAATAGTTATTAAAAAATGGCATGTTTATTGTTGGTCAATTTCCACACATTTTTTTAAAAACAGTAAAAACTCTCTGAAAGCACTTGACTAATTCATATGCTTTTCATGCTGTTCAAACTTTACACTATTTTTGACTACTCTTGATATTGTGCATCTTATGAACCATCACTTGTGTATTATTATTGTTTGTTTGAATTATTGAATGACTTGTATAAATCATTTCCTTGGTTTATGTTACTGTAGGTAAAATCAAACTGCACACAGTCAAATGAGGAACAATACCTGCTGCATTGCAAAGGTCAGTGTCACAGCAGTGGAGAGACAACGTCCCTTCAGCTATCTGATGGATCCCTGGTACACACTTATCTGCACACACTTTAGATGTGAAGAACACCTTAGAGGAACCTGCAAAAAAGACATAAACAGCCATATAATAAGATAAAACTATTCCAAGATTTGCAGTCATGTGAAGAGATCCACAAGTATACTTTCTCTCCAGCAGTACTTTCACTTTCAGTAAATTATTACAGCAGATTTCCACTTCACACTGGACTTACCAACTGTTTGTTCCAGTACACTCCTCGCACATTTAGAATATCCAACTGGGCATGTCTCCACTTTTGCTTTACAGGAACCCGTCGAATCAGGTAAGCACGAGTAACACCTGAGAGAATTTCCTTAAAAACGGAGAGAGAGACATTCAGTGACCTACCAAATAATACATTAAATACTTGCTGTTTTTTGTACCTCCAGTGAGAAAAATGAAAAGAAGAACGACAGAGACTCGCAGATCCATCGTGTGTCGGGAACAGAATGAAATCACAATGTTTCCGTTCCTTTAATGTCTGTTAAGGCTTGTTGGGAAACCATGTAAAGTCCTCCCCACATAGAAGGCAATGTTCTTGTGACCTTGCGCAATGTTCCCTAAAAGTTCTCAAAAAGTGACAAATTCTGAACCTTTACAGAACATTCGGGGCATTCCTAAAAACGTCCTCTTTTGGTAATGAAAGTGCTGCAGTTCAAGGTTCCTTATATGACTTTTGGGAGACGTTCCATTTTGGTTATTTTATGGTCACATAAGAACGTTACAAAGAGGACATTTTTCGTCTCTGAGACAATATCCGTTAATGCCGCATCAGACCCATACGGTAAAAAAATTTATTTTCAAATATATTTTTAAATATATTTCAAAATATACAAAAAATGGCCAAAAAATATATTCGCTATAAATATATTTTCACATATAAATATATTTTCTAAAAATATATTTTTTGGCCATTTTTTGTATATTTTTAAAAAATATATTTTCAAATATATTTACATAAATATATTTTCCTAAAATGTATTTTTTGGCCATTTTTTGTATATTTTTTTAAAATATATTTTCAAAATATATTTTACAAAAGCATTTAAAAATATATTTTGCCCTACATATATTTCAACCCAAGAAAATACATTCACATGTCACATTTGAAAAACTTTTATTTGTTGTCTATAACACATGAACATTTGAATAATAATCAGCAAGGAACATACTTTACAATGTTCAAAAAATTACAATATTCAAACAAATATAACTTTTTTGCTTTCAAGAAGTCTCAGTTTCCCCAGTTCAAATCCTCAAAGCCTCTTTGGACACATTTGGAAATCTTTTCTTGACTATGAGACAAAAATCAGTTATTTTTTTAACTTAATGTTTCTAGTAAATTTTCCTTTCACTAAGTATTAACTTACTGCCAGGGTTTCCTCATCAAGGGCACTTCTTCTCTGTCTCTACCACTGTACTCATACAAAAGACAAAACACAATAACTGAATCAGTACAGGTACAGAGGGCATGCATTTTGTCTTCTAACTAGTTTTTGATTTCCTGATATTTTTGTTTACACTGGAACAAAAACAATTACAGGTATACTGGATTTTAAAGATATTTAATGGGCATATTTTTGGACAGTACAGTAAAGAAACTGATGATTGAGGAGAGGTCGAATTAGCTTTTCTTTACACTTCTGCATTGCATTTTCACTTTTACAAATGAAGGGATAGTGGAATATCACAAAGTCACTCAGTTAAGCTAACTTAACAAAGGGATACTTACCCTCATGCTGTTCCAGTTGATTATGTCATTCTCTTTTTCTGTGGAATACAAACAGAGATATTTAGAAAAATAATCCATCTCTGTGTGTTCACGCAAGAAGGTCAAAAACCAAAGTGAACATGACGGTAATCCACATGACCTCAGTTGACGAATCAACTTCTTCTCAAGTGAAACAATAGGTGTGTTTGAGGAAAATACTGTTATGTTAAATTTGTTACATTACAGATTTGCCAACTGTCCAATGTGGGCTCAAAGTCAACATGTTGTAATTTGTGATGTGTTTTAAAGCTTGAGGAGTTATTTGGAAGTACAGACTTTAAAATATAAATATTTTTCTAACACACACCTAGTGTTTCACTTCAACTAGGGTCATGTTGACTATTTCATGTTTATTACTGTGAAGCTGTTTTGTATAAAGTGCCACAGAAATGAAGATGACTTGACTATGAACATTACCCTGTACCTATGACTTGTGGTTCTCCAGCACAATTGTTGGGCTGGTGGGGCAGACAGCAAGTGGACAAGCGTCTTTTGACAGATGGGTTTGGACCTGCACCTGTTACAGACAGAAACAGATATTAACACAAGTGCAGAGAACATATCAATTCATAAATTACACAAATAATATAATTTGCTTAACAGTGCTTAATTTAAAAAAAAAAAAAATTCTACTTCTTAAAGTGTCTCATCATTCTCACCTTGTTGCTGTTGCACAAACCGTCTCTGCTTCTGCTACTAAAAATAAAAAGTAGATTTTTTTACAGTAATGAATGACACATGTAAACCTGTAGGTCGTGACAAATAAGCAGCTTCTGTTGCAAGCGACTTTTTGAATCACTGGCTCAACTGGATAATCGAAAACAGCTTGTCATTCAGCAGAAAGTGAATAAAAATTATATTATAGTAAGGCTATATTAATAATGATAATAATAATAATAGTAGAAAAATTGAGCGTATGAAATGCCATTAATGCCAAACCAGCATATGCCTGAACTGCACGAGCAAATAACGTGTGCCTAATTAACAAGTTTAGTAAAACATTAAATTTAGCAAAAAAAAAAAAAAAAAAAACTTACGTTACAGGCTCCACTATCAGTGACAGGAACATCATCGATCGACAACAGCAGGCAGCACGGTCTCCCAAACACTCTACAGCTGAATTTTTTTTTTTTTTTAAATTAAACATTTTTTGTGTGTAACGTTAGTTTTCACTAGTGTCCAAATTAAAAACAACTAACTTTAAAACGGAAATCTGAAAATATCAAATGCGTCTCCTCATGTGAGCAAATAAACAAACAGGGCATTAAATTGACAAATAAGGTAAAAAAAAAAAACCCTTGACAATAAAACATTATACATTCAAAGTAGCAATGAACATTACATATGTGAAAAATGACGACTAAAAATAAAGTTATAACGTTAGCTCTTACCTTTTACTCCGAGAACTCCCGGTTGACTGACGACCGTTACAGTTCAAAATGACGCGCATGCGCACTACTCCAAAAGTCCGTGAGCGCTGCTAGTGGTTTCCCATTCAAATTACGTCACAGTTAACATCGTACGTCTAGCGATTTTATTAATCTATTTTATTTGTATTTGATGTAGATTTAAACGCTATATTACACTGACAATAAATTACAAATAAATAAATAAATGAATGAATTAATAAGTAATAGACTAAAACACACATTGAGGTGCCATGATCTGTGGATCTCTGTATTTTTTGGGAAGATATGTGAACAAAGTGTCCATGTGGAAAATATGGGGAAATTCATGTTTTTCTGTAAGTGTTTAAAATTCTTCAAACATAATGGATAGTTTTGATCGCAAGGCTTTCTTCCACGCACATTTGTATTGTCGACTGTAAGATTGGAAATGTATTTTCTTGCGCCCTGAAATATATTTTTATATATAAATATATTTTTCCTGCCCCTGAAATATATTTTAAGTATATGAAGGTTGAAACAAAATATATTTTCAGTTTCAAAAATATATTTCATTGAACTTCATTGTTTGTAACATATATTTACCATATATTTAAAATATATTTTGGCCAGATAAAATATATTTTTTTACCGTATGGGGATGCTTACAGCTCCGTCACTTTTTACTTTCACTTTCCGCAGTGAATACTGACCGAGGTTAAGACTTTCTCACCGGCATAACTCTTGCACAAAGTTTGTACATTGCTTGTGTGATATCCATTGGCTCGCCGTCTTGGTTTAAAACGGAAAGATATTAAATATTGCGATGTAGGCTAACCCCTTTTTTCATTGTTTGCCACATAACTTGCAAGAATATAAGAATATAATGCAACATTCAGTCAAGTTACAACATTCATTTGCACACAGTTCAGTAAGCTTTTACAGAAGTTCACAGAAGTTATTAAACTTCAGTGTGTTGATTTTGATTTAAAAATATTTTGTAGTTCGTATTAATTTACCAAAACCTGGTTGTTACTACTTAAATGTTTTCCCCCAGACGATTTAACTTGGGGAAGACCCTGTATGTGCACAAGTAAAACAAATACATTTGAAAATGATGTTAAAGAATGATTTTTATTACATTTTAACTTCCCCTGGGGTCAGTAGCAACATTTGACTGTGTCTATTCAAGTATAAATTGTGTAGACTACACGTGTTGCAGCAGTGTGGGTGAGTAGCTGACAGATGTGGGTATATTGTATTAAAATGTTGGCTTTCCAATACAAACAGTCTCTGAGAAACTCAAGGAAATGCGAAAAGTGTTGCAGCCATCCCCACTCTCCCCCTACAAAAGATGATCTGCTGTCATCTGGTGATAAATAATGCTAAATGTAGTTTTAAAATGTATTAAAATTTTACAACATTTTCCAACAGTTCCAAAAAGAAAAAAGCAAGTCTGGAGTTAACATCAATTTATCATTGCAGCAATTGTTATTACATTTTTGATCTTTTAGCTGTCGCCTGTTTACTTTGTGAGAAGATGCAATGGAATGAAAGCCTGTTGACTGAATCATTCAGCCAGCGTCAGTGAACCGATCATCTCTCCCACGGCACGAAAACACGGATGAACATCAGAAGATATGCTGAAAGACACTGTACTTCATAATATTTATCATCTCGCTTGTAATCGAGACATTAACAAAGACATTTTCGTCATGTTAGGCATAAGATTAATGAATGTATACATATTGTAAACTCAGTTACTTTTCTTGATATAGCCTTCAGTAAATTCACTTAAAGGGTTTGTTCACCCAGAAATGAAAATCCTGTCATTCATTTTTGGCCGGCTCCTGCGTCAGCATCACACTCATGCGTCGTGCTGATCATGTGAACAGCGTCGGGGTTTTGACTAGAACCTGGAAGCACTGAATGTAAATAACGTATGAGAATGACACAGAAGAGAAGATATTGTTGAATAAAATCTTTTTTTTTTTTTCTAACAAAAAGTGTTCTCGCCGCTTCATAAAATTAAAGTTGAACCACTGCAGTCACGTGGACTATTTTAACAATGTCTTTAGTAACCTACCTTTCTGAACCTTGAAAGTGTTGGTTAACATGCACAAAAATATCTTAATTTGTGTTCCAAAAGTATCATGCAGTATTATAGAATTAAGCAGTATTAAGCAAGGCTGATTTTAGGCCGAGTTTACTTTTTTCCCATCGAGGGAAGGGGGTGAGAGGGCCAAGTTTCGAGAGTCATGGTTCGCAACTGACATTAAGTAATTATAAGAAAGTTTCTCTTAATTCTTAAAGAACCATAGTTTTTACTCAGTTGTGACAAAAACGAGCTTCCATAATATGATTTTAACTAAATTAGAAAGCTGAGACTTTTTCAGTTACTTAGTAAAACAAAAATGTGTTTCTGGGTCAAAGTTATGAAATGTCAAGTCTGCCGAAATTTAAAATAAATAAATACATAAATAAATATACAAAGAAATGTAAAAAAGCAAAAATAAATAAATAGATATATAAATAAATATATGTTGGGGTCACAGTGACACCTTGTGGTGTGGCCGAAATACAAGAAGTGTAGCCTGTAGTCTTCAAAATTAACTTTAAAATAAAAATTATTTTTTGGAAGTTACATTAAAATGCAGTTAGCTCAAAAATATGAACCTGTGTGCCGCAAACTTCCGGGTTGGCCTACAAAAATATGTCATGCCTGAGGTACTCGATTGCAAAGAAATGTAAAAATACATAAAGGTAAAAATGTAGAAATGAATAAATGTGGAAATGAACAAATATGGAAATAAATACATAAATAAAGAAATGTAGAAATAAATAAAAATCGAATTGAATAAATAAATCAAAGAATATATATATATATATATATATATATATATATATATATATTTGCTTTTCTATGTATATTTATTTATTTTTGCTTCTTGTTTTTTTTATGTTTTTATTTATTTTTAATTTCGACAGACTTGGCATTCTATACAAAGTGACTCAAAATGAGCAAGTTCATTATTGTGAAATTTTTTCAATATTTCGACAGACATATTCAGTGTTTCTTTTAACTCTTTCAGGGAGTTTAACGTGAGTTCAGGGCATCCAATTCAAGTTTTTGTTGTCCACTGAGGTGCGCTGTGACTCAGTATATTTTAGAAAACCTGGGTAACAAGTGTGCATGTTGGTAATCGGGAAGCACAGTTTTTCACCGCTCTACAGGGTAGTGTGTAAGAAGGTGTATTATTATGGATGGTTGTTTCCCACAGAATAAAACATTTAAAAAGACAATTGCATCTTTTTTCTGAGAAAACAAGTCAGAATAAACTTTTTATATTTTATATTTAGTTTATATCTCGCAATTCTGACTTTATAACTCACAATTGCAACTTTATTACATGCAATTCTGAGATAAAGAAAATCAGAATTGTGAGATTAAAAAGTCGCAATTACCTTTTTTATTTTTTATTATGTATCATCAGCATCAAGGAATGAGAGACACAGGAAGTGGATTTAAGACAATGTTTATTCAATGGAACAAAAGAAAGACATTGTTTGCTTCTATGGACTCTGTTCACATTAAAAACTTGCTCACTCCTGTTATCAAAGACAAGACTCTTGTTGCTTTTGTGATCTTTAACTGCACAGGAAAATCCTTATATTGAGAACACAATTATTGTTTTACAAATTCAATACAAAAAATAAACAGATGATTTATTTATTGAATCAATAAAGAAATAATTCTAATATTTTCCTCTGATAGATGATTTGATATATGTATTATTGTAGGATGTGAAGAGCTGCTGGATTCAGTGCAGCAGGAAGTAGGAGAGCAGAGAACAGCAGAGGAACAGGAAGCTCTGGGAGACACTCTGAGCACCGTTACACAGGTTCCCCTCACAACATGAGATGCTCACAACATTTCTAACCGCTGTTGTGGCATCACAAATGGATTTAGAGATACAGCCTTTTACCGTCGCTGTCACGCTTCCAGAAGTCTCTGATGAAAAGAAAAAAAAGGTTGATTCAGTCTATGAGTAACCATTTCTACTCGACCCACTCCCAGCAGGATTTGAACTGTGGTCTCCGGCATGGGAAGCGGGCGTGCTAATGAGGAGGCTAAAGACTGTAGTCTGTAGCGACAGTCGCTAGAGATCAGGAGAGTTTACACGCACAGCTTTTACTGGCCTACAACAGTTACATAAGCTGGGCATTGGTATATGATCTGTGTCATTTGTTTAAACCTAAGAGAGTTTAAAAGATCACGACTTTAATCTTCTTCCTTTTTCAGATTCTCACCTGTTGCTGTAATGCAGCGGTTTTCATCTCCTGAACAGCTCAATATGGCTGAGCAGCTCTCCCCATCACAAGTGTAGCATTTCTTTCCATTCGGGACATTAGAGGGATCTACGGGGGAAATCACGTATTCTTTTATATTCTCATATCTAATACAACACTCCTTGAGCAGAAACAACTTAGTTACTGCTCAATTCAATCAGTTCACGGCGAGTCACACCCTTTTATTTTCTGATTAAATGTCCTTTGAAGTAAGATGAGTGTTGACTTAACAGAAGATAGTTATTTGCACAGTCGTTGAAGCATAATACCTGGAGCATTTTGGAAGTTACACAGGTCTGTGTTACAGCAGGAAGTAGCTGTCCTGACAAGGCCAAAGTTTATGGACCCACTTTGACAGACAGGAACACATCCTTTACCCTGCACTTTAGAAGTAATGTCACCTAACATATGAATGAAACAGAAAAGATCAATTAAACTGGAAAACTGATTTATAAATGTCAACATTTAGCACTTTTTTCATTTGTTTTTAAATACAAATCATAACAATCTGAGGGAAAACAAATGAAAAAAAAAAAATCTATGTAGAATATTTTGTGATTGAAATTATAAATTCCATCAGAAAAATTTATATTTTGTTCTGTTGCAGATCCAACGAATTATAGCAGAATCTCCATTAGTCAAATATAACAGTAAATTTAAGTCATATTGGACTTACCAACTTTTGTTATCCCTGTTGAACTCTCGCACTGAGAATATCCACTGGGACATGTTTGTTCTGTTTGTCCCGTACAAGAACCTGTCAGACTCATGCACTCATAACAGCGGAGAGAGTGTCCTTTAGTAATAAAACAGAAACAGTGAGAGAGAGAACATCTAATGATCTGTATTAGTAATCAAAAACATCACAAACATTATTTGTCTTTGTACCTGCAGTGAAAAGAATGAAGAGAAGAAAAACTGAGATTTGCAGATCCATCTTTGATCAGGAGGAGAATGTAATAACGCACCTGTTTCAGTGTTCATTTTATATCTTATCAAAAGGGGAGGGTCTTTATGATAAAATGAAAGTTTAACAGAAGGCAGTTCTTGTAACAGAAACTTAAAGGAAGGCATCAAGGTTTAAAAAAGAATTGCAAGAAATGTATAGGTTTACCTAAACCAACTTCCTTAAAGTGTAGTTGATCCAAAAATGGAAATTCTGTCATCTTTCATTGTCGATGTCAATTTTATTTATATAGCACTATTAAAATAACACATGTTGACCAATGAGCTTTACATCATCTCAGTGTCAAAACATAATACAATAATAATACAATAATTCTTCTTATTATTATTATCAACAAGACAAATACGCCATGGCAAAAAACTCTGTATTTTAAAAACATGTACAGATTCAGTATCCCTAACATGCAAGGGTAAACTATTCCAAATCTTGGTGCTACTACCGAAAACGCACAATTACCTTTCTGACTTAACTTGGTACTTGGAATTTTAAGTTAAGTTTGAGTTGTTGATCTCAATGTTCTTCCAGACTGATACTCAATTAGCAAATCTGATAAATAAGCCAGTGCAAGGCGATGCAAAGATTTATACACTAATAAAAGAAGCTTAAAATCAATCCTATACTGTACAGAAAGCCAATGTAGAGAGACCAAGGATGGAGTGATGTGTTCACGGTTTTTAATCTCTTAAACTCCGGGACCATTTTGGGGATTCCCACCTGGAATTGGCCTACCCAAATTAAAAAGCTTCCCATACCCACATACATTGCTCTAAATGCAAAATTGTGGTGTCATTTCACAGGAAACCCTTTGAAGTTACATAAAACACAGCTAAAAGTGATTAAAAAAAGAAAAGAAAAAATGTTGTCTGTGCTGTAATAAACCCCCCCCCCCCCCCTTTTTTTTTTTTAATTCTTATTTGAAAGTGTATAACTCAGGCCCTGAGTGCTCTAACACCTGCACTGCAGGTAAATTTTCTTCGCAATCATCATGCGGAAATTAGTGTCTGGGATCAATGAATATGTAAACTAAATTTTACCGCTTTGTTTATCATAAAAACAAAAGTTAAAAGTATTCGGCGAAATGTTGAATCGGCGTTGGAGCTCGGTCCGTCGGGCCATCTGATCATTCTGATTGGCCTTTCAGCTACTGCCACCTATTGGTACAGAAAGGTACATTTCATCTCGAGCAGGTGCAGAACGATGTGCTACTTGGCAGTCAGCTTGAGCGTCCATTTAGTGTGTCAGGGCAACTTTGGACCCAGACGCTGCCGACGTGAGCCAACCCCGCAGTCTGCTTTCGTCGCCACTAGTTCGTCAACGTCGGCTTGGTGTGTTCCTGCCTCTACAGTGTATTTTGAAACTGGTATTGAGCTGTTACTCTGTGTTAAATCCTGTAGTATGACAGTCATTAACAAAAAGCCACATTTGTGTGGTGGTGTCCGGGTTTTAAAATGGATAAATTAATAAAGCAGAGTAGTGACACTTAACCTGTCAAGTATCTTCATTCAACAGCTTGCAACACAGAAGGTCTTGCTAAAACACAGGAGGAGATGTGAAATGGATAAAAATAATTCAAAAAATAAAAGAAGACTTGAATAAGCCCATTAATGGCATGTTTGAGTCATGTTCATAACAAACTCTTTCCTCTTTCTATATTGTGAATAATAAATGTGCATTATTTTAATTTGCTTGTTACACAATGTAGCCCAACGTAATGTAATAATTATTTGACGTATCCTATTTTTACACTCAGAATTATTCCTTGGCATCCTCACCTACAAATCTGCTTTTTTTTTTTTTATTATTGTTTGCGTGCTGGAGGTACGCTATTACGTCATGTGTAGAGTGATGTTAACATTTAAGCTAGCTGGTGAGAGAAAATGGCACTATCAAAGAGTCTAAAGAGGAAAGTTGACAGCAAAAATAGGGCATACAAGGAAGAATGGAAAGACAACTATGTACTCATCCTACCTAGTTTTGTGAATGCAAAGCTGGGCCACTGAAATGTGGGATGATATAGGGAAGCCTTTAAAATGGATGTGTAAACATTATAACGTGAATTATGATGGACCGTATAAGGGCCAGTGGAGTTGTATTCTTTAACAATCTTGCGGCAGCATTTTGAACCTTTTGCAGCCGTAGGACAGATGCTTGACTACCCTTGTACAACGAATTACAGTAATCAAGTCTTGATGATATGAGAGCATGGATTACAATTTCAAGACTCTTAAAAGTCAGACATGATTTAATCTTGGCCAGATTTCTCAAACGAAAATTGTGTGTGTTCTGTGTATCTGTGTGTTCAACTTCAGGGAGTTTTTGACGCATTTTTTAACATATATTGACAGTGGGCTGAAACTGAACTCTGCTGCGCCCCTGGCTCCTCTGCTGGTGGTTACTCGACCTGCGGATCGATGTCCTGACAGGGTGTCCCCAGAGACGGTGCAGAGCTGCAAACATCCAGAAGCGATGGAGCTGAGCTCTGTGGTGGTGGAAGTGACAGGAGACTGGACATGATGATGGTGTCATCAAACAACGATGAAGATTCAGATATCGGGTGGGATAGGGTGGAAGTTGACAAGTCCCGGTCGAAGTCGATCAGCCAGTCCTCTGCTCCGTTCCCTCGTCTACTGGTGTCACAGGCTCACAACACTGGTCAGAACCATGTTGGGGCACTGCATCCGGGGCGATGGCAAGCTGGCTCTGGCTCGCTCGTCGCGGGTGGTGCCGCTCGGTCTGAGGGGGGCTCACGTGATCTCAGTGGTTACTGGTGTAGAAGCTTGCTCTGGGTCTGGCTGCTCTCTGGATTGGGATGCGACGCTCTCCAAACACCTAATGATAGTCTCCCTCCAGAAAAGCAACTTAAGGGTCTCGTCGTCGAGGGGGCAGTTTATGGCGAGATGACAAATGTTAACAAAAAAGGTAAAAAAGTTTTTGCTCTCTTGAGCCAGGATGATAAATTTTGCCTGGTCGTCCATTTTGGGTGCTACGATTCTCTGTAACACTTGTGTTCAGGCAGGTGTAATAGTTTCTGTAAATAGTTGTTGGATAAATCTTGGCATTTTTGATATGTTTATGAAGGCAGCTACAACTGAGAAAGAAAAAAAAAACAATTGCTCCACTGTACAACACGTGGTTAAGGTGGAAAAAAAAAAAAATCTATTTTGTCAATTCTGTATAACTGTATAACCAAGCAGACTAAGTACTTTTAAAGGTGTAAAGAATGTAAAGTATGTTTGTAAAAAATAACTGAAGGTTTTCTTCTCAAGTTTCTTCTTTAAAGAAATAACATGGGTTGAAAAGTAATAACACTACAATACAAATGTTTTTTGTGAAGTAAAAAAAAGAAAGGAGGTGGGCCATGCAGTATTGATTCGGAGAGGAGGGGGGCCTTGGCGAAAAAAGGTTGGGAACCACTGCCCTGAAATATTACAAAAGCTGCAATTCAGTATACATGACCAACACCAACACACTGGATGCTCATGATTCATCCTGTTTAAACAGTGTCATTTTCCCTGAAATCATTAACGATCAGACTTTGGACACTGTAAAAGACTAATTATTTAATGACCCTAAAACACATCAGAGTGAGTTTCATCATTTTGATCACATTCACAAGCACTAAAAAGATAAGTTTTTTTTCCAAAGTTTTAAAAAGATCAAAGTATCATCCTATTACACAATCAGTTCAAAAATGATCAATACAAAACAACAACTGCTCTAAAATAACAAAAGATGCATACCTGATATTAGAAAAATACATTTTATATATATATATATATATATATATATATATATATATATATATATATATATATATATATATTATTATTTTATTTATTTATTTATTTATTTTTCTGATGTCAGGTATGCATCTTAAATTAGAAAAACTTTGATCTTTTTATGTTTTTTTTTCTGGTCCAAAATAGGAAAGATATACATCCATGCATTTTCCAAACAAATTAAAGAACAAAAAAGTGGGCTAACACAAACGAAGCATAGAAAAAAGGTTTAAAGGAAAACGTGATGGAATCCAGAAAGGGACTAAAGTCCCATTAGGGCAAGTCCTTGGCAACAATCTTTGAAATGCCTCTGGGGCAGCTAATTCAGTCGGTCCTATCTCTCTGAACATAAAATTCTCCAAAGCTGTTCACCAAGTTTATGATTAATTTTCATATTTGAAATCTGACATTCATTTTTTAAGGCTGGACCAGCTTAATGCCTATGCGCAGTCAAAAGTGCGTAAGTCTCAGAACAATGACCCAAATTTGGGTCAAATATGGACAAACCCAGTCATTAGGTTACATTTTTAATTAAAGGTGCCCTAGAATTAAAAATTGAATTTACTTTGGCATAGTTGAATAACAAGAGTTCAGTACATGGAAAAGACATACATTGAGTTTCAAACTCCATTGTTTCCTCCTTCTTATATAAATCTCATTTGTTTAAAAGACCTCCGAAGAACAGGTGAATCTCAACATAACACCGACTGTTACGTAACAGTCGGGGTGTACGCCCTAGGGCTGGGCGATATATCGCATGCGATTGTCACGCGCATTTCGTCAGTAAAGCCGGTTCCCTGATTACCGCGAAATCGCCATCACCTGCTTTCAAATGGAGCGGCATTTAATAGACAGAACCGTAGATCACAGACAAGCGACGCAATATCACGTTCATTATCGCAGATGAATCGCCTTCGATAATGAATGCAATATTGCGTCGCTTGTCAGTGATCTACGGTTCTGTCTATTAAATGGCGCTCCATTTGAAAGCAGGTGATGGCGATTTCGCGGTAATCAGGGAACCGGCTTTACTGACGAAATGCACGTGACAATCGCATGCGATATATCGCCCAGCCCTAGTACGCCCCCAATATTTGCATATGCCAGCTCATGTTCAAGGCATTACACAAGGGCAGCCAGTATTAATGTCTGGATCTGTGCACAACTGAATCATCAGACTAGGTAAGCAAGCAAGAACAATAGCGAAAAATGGCAGATGGAGCAATAATAACTGACATGATCCATGATATCATGATATTTTTAGTGATATTTGTAAATTGTCTTTCTAAATCAAACTAGTTCAGAATCAAATGTAAACATCCAAATAAATACTATACTCACATGACCCGAAGCATGCATGCAGCATACATGACGAACATCTTGTAAAGATCCATTTGAGGGTTATATTAGCTGTGTGAACTTTGTAAATGCACTGTATTATAGAGTCGCGAGCTCGATGGGCAGGGAGCACGAGATTTAAAGGGGCCGCAGCCCCTGAATCGGTGCATAGTTAATGATGCCCCAAAATAGGCAGTTAAAAAAATTAATTTAAAAAAATCTATGGGGTATTTTGAGCTGAAACTTCACAGACACATTCAGAGGACACCTTAGACTTATATTACATCTTGTGAAAAAACGTTCGATGGCACCTTTAAATTTTTAAACCAACTGTTGGGTTTGTCCATGTTTAACCCAAATTTGTTTGAAAACCCAGCATTTTTTAGAGAGTATTTAATAATAAAAAAAACTGTCTTTAATAATGAACTAAAAAAGGAAACATGCAGGATTACCATGAGCACCTAATACTAAAACTACCAGCCAACACAATAAACTGACCCACACAGCAAAAGGACTCCGTGGCGGATCCACCGCGGAGGTATCGCGGCAGAGGTGGAAAGTCCAGGGCTCGGAGAGTAAAAGTCCTGCCATATTTTTTTTCCACCCACTGAAGCATTAATGAGATAAATAAGTGATTAATTGAGTGATGATTGACCATTATTGAAGACACCTGATGATAACAAGCAGAATCACCAAAGGAGAAAATCATAATTTTTAAGACACCATCACAGAGGTCATGGTTTGCTTTAGTTGAGCTCTTGACCCTTGACTTTCTAATGTTAGAATTTATTTAGGTAGTTTTAACTGCATTAAAACCAACCAGACAAGCAAAGTTAAAAGATGATCAGGTGGTGTTGGTTATGTTTTCACATAATTATTATTTGATCTGAATCACTGAACTCATGTTCAGTGATTACATTATTGATTACAGCAGCACTGTGATTATGCTGCAGAAGATCCAGCTTTTTTTCAAAATAATTCAAAAGTTTCATCAAAAGTTGTTCTTAGAAAGAAAAATGCTCTCATTTAGAGACACAGACATCAAGAATCAGCCTGTGAATCTCAACAGTGGTGAGAATAATAAAGCATGTTGCAATGCATTCTGGGTGCCACCAATCAAAATTCATCCATGGCTCCCATCATGCATTGCTGCATGAATAAATTATGAGCTGAATTGTCTTAGTAATTTTCTTTATTCTCACTATTTAAATTTTGCTGTTTTTATGTGACTTTTTAGTAGCTTGTTTTCTAATGTTCAGAGTTGATCTGTTGATCAGAATATGTTGGTTGTCACCGTTGTTGAGATTCACAGGCTGATTCTTGATGTCTGTGTGTGATTAAAAGAAGGTTTTTTTTTTTTATCAGAACAACTTTTAAGAAATCCTTCATATTTTATTGATAAAGCTGATCTTCTGCAGAAGAATCACAGTGCTGCTGTAATCAATAATGTAAATCTAACTTGGGCTCTAAATGAGTTCAGAGATTCAGATCAAATAATGATTATGTCAAGTCAAATTTATTTATATAGCGCTTTTACAATTGGTAATTGTTTCAAAGCAGCTTTACATATTAGAAGCACAGAAAAAAGGGAAGTGGTTAAAAATAAGCTGTACAAACAAGCGTGGTAATATGTAACATATACAAGATGGTGCTACATTAAGCCAATGTCGGCTGACTCCCAGGGGTGGAAAAAACCCCCTAGGAGAAAAACCCAGCGTGCTAACACTGGGAAAAAAGTCCTAGGAGGGAAAAAACCCCTTGGAAGATATATATAATATATGTAAATGGATATGGAGATCAAAATCTGAATTATACATTTTTATTATAGAGATTAAAAATAGATTATATATAAATATATGTAAGCGGATACGGGGATTAAAAATCTGAATTATAGATGCAGCCAGAACTGGATCTGTAGGCCCATTGTCTCCTGGGCTACGTTGTAGTCAGGTCCAGACACAGGTTCTCCATCTGATCTGGATACGGCCTGGATCCAGCACCCGGAAAACCTCAGGATAAGCAGAGAGACAGATATTAGCGTAGATGCCATTCTTATTCTGATGTACAGGTATATCTAGTGTTATAGGAAATGTTCTCGGTTCCGGCCGACCTAATTATTGCAGCGTAACAATCCTTTAACGGATTTGAAAAATGTTAATGTATTGTAATGTGTTATGTGTATGCAAGAGCAAAGAGATGTGTTTTTAGTCTAGATTTAAACTGACAGAGTGTGTCTGCTTCCCGAACAATGCTAGGAAGATTGTTCCAGAGTTTAGGTGCTAAATAGGAAAAGGATCTGCCGCCTTCAGTTGATTTTGATATTCTGGGTATTATCAACTGGCCTGAATTCTGAGATCGCAATAAACGTGAAGGACTATAATGCATTAAGAGCTCACTTAGGTACTGGGGAGCTAAACCATTTAGAGCTTTATAAGTAAGTAGCAAGATTTTAAAATCTATACGATGTTTAATAGGGAGCCAATGTAATGTTGACAGAACTGGGCTAATATGGTCATACTTTCTGGTTCTAGTAAGAACTCTAGCTGCCGCATTTTGGACCAACTGTAGTCTGTTTAAAAGCCGAGCAGAACAACCACCCAGTAGAGCGTTACAATAATCTAGTCTTGAGGTCATGAATGCATGAACCAACTGTTCCGCATTTGTCATTGAGAGCATATGTCGTAATTTAGATATATTTTTTAGATGGAAGAAGGCGGTTTTACAGATACTAGAAACATGACTTTCAAATGAAAGATTGGTATCGAAGAGCACACCCAAGTTCCTTAACTGAGGACGAAGGTTTAATGGAGCACCCGTCAAGTGTTAGAGAGTATTCAAGGTTTTTTCGTGAGGAAGTTTTTGGTCCAAAGATTAGGATATCAGTTTTTTCTGAATTTAATAATAAGAAATTTCTTGTCATCCAGTTTTTAATGTCAGCTATGCATTCTGTTAGTTTTGTGAATTTGTAGGTTTCGTCAGGGCGCGAGGAAATATAGAGCTGAGTATCGTCAGCGTAGCAGTGAAAACTAACACCATGCTTCCTAATTATCTCTCCTAAGGGCAGCATGTACAGAGTGAAAAGCAACGGTCCTAGTACTGAGCCTTGTGGTACTCCATATTGAACCTGTGATCGATACGACATCTCTTCATTAACTACTACAGACTGATAACGGTCAGATAAGTAATGATTTGAACCATGCCAAAGCAATTCCACTAATGCCAATATAGTTTTCAAGTCTTTTTAAAAGAATGTTGTGATCGATAGTGTCAAAAGCAGCACTGAGATCTAATAACACTAATAGAGAAATACAGCCACGATCGGATGATAAGGAGTAGATCGTTTGTAACTCTAACGAGAGCAGTCTCAGTACTATGGTATGGTCTAAATCCTGACTGGAAATCCTCACAGATTCCATTTCTTTCTAAAAAGGAGCACAGTTGTGTTGAAACTGCCTTTTCTAGTATCTTTGACAGAAAAGGTAGATTCGAGATTGGCCTGTAATTTACTAAATCTCTCTGATCTAGTTGAGGTTTTTTAATAAGAGGTTTAATAATAGCCTGCTTAAAAGGTTTTTGGCACGTATCCTAGTGTTAAGGATGAATTAATTATATCAAGAAGTGGACCTACGACCTCTGGAAGCATTTCTTTCAGTAGTTTAGTCGGCATTGGGTCTAACATACATGTTCGTTGATTTTGATGATTTGATAAGTTTAGATAATTCTTCCTCTCCTATAGCGGCGAATGATTCTAGTTTTACCTCAGGGACACTACAGTGCACTGTCTGAAGCGAAACTGTAGACGGTTGCATGTTTTTAATTTTCTCTCTAATATTATCAATCTTGCAAGTAAAGAAGTTCATAAAGTCATTACTGCTGTGCTCTTATGGAAACGTCAGCAGTTGAATCTCTGTTTCTAGTTAATTTAGCCACTGTGTCAAATAAATACCTAGGATTATGTTTGTTTTCTATTAAGAGATTTGAAAAATAAGTAGATCTAGCATTTCTTATAGCCGTTCTGTACTTCAATCATTTTTTCTTTCCACGAAAGGCGAAAAACTTCTAGTTTTGTTTTCTTCCAACTACGTTCAGCTTTTCTAACAGCTCGTTTTAGAGCCCGAGTGTGCTCATCATACCACGGCGTTGGATTAGTTTCCCTTAATCTTCTTTAGACGTAAAGGAGCGACTGCATCTAATGTGCTGGAAAAGAGAGAGCCAATAGTTTCTGTTGCAGCATCGAGTTCTTCTAAGTTGTCAGGTATACTAAGGCGATGAAACTGCTCGGGGAGATTATTTATAAAGCAATCTTTAGTGGTAGACGTGATGGTTCTACCAATATTTATGGCTGGGTGGTGGTTTTGTAGCCTTGGCTAATTGTATTATACACGAGACTAAATAATGATCTGATATATCATCGCTCTGCTGTAGAATTTCAACAGCATCAATATCAATTCCATGCGACAGTATTAGATCTAAGGTATGATTACGACAATGAGTGGGTCCTGACACGTGTTGTCTAACTCCAATAGAGTTTAAAATGTCTGCAAATGCCAATCCAAATGCGTCTTTATTATTATCTACATGGATATTAAAATCACCAACAACAAGCGACTTTATCCGCAGCCAGTACTAACTCTGATATAAAATCAGCAAATTCTTTCATAAAGTCATTATGGTGCCCTGGTGGCCTGTATACAGTAGCCAGCACAAATGTCAACTTACATAATGTTACATAAAGCACCATCACTTCAAAGGAATTATATTTGAAATTCTTTTGAATGATTCTGAATATATTACTATAAATTACAGCAACACCTCCCCCTTTGCCTTTCTGTCGAGGATTGTGTCGATAATCATAACCTTGAGGACTAGATTCATTTAAAGTAATGTAATCGTCTGGTTTTAGCCAGGTTTCTGTCAAACACAGCAAGTCTAGTTTATTGTCTGTGATAATTTCATTTACAATAAGTGCTTTTGAAGAAATAGATCTAATATTCAGTAACCCAAGCTTTATCATTTGTTTATCTGATTTATCTGTGATTTTCATTTTTTGAACATCAATTAACATTTTTACCCTTAAAAGGTTTCGGAAAGTTTTTTGTATTTACTAGTTCGAGGTACAGACACAGTCTCTATGTGATAATATCTAGGTGAAAGAGTTTCTATGTGCTGTGAATTATTTGAGTTCTGTGACGTGAGGCGGCTAGCAGACGGTCGGTTTAGCCAGTTTGTCTGCGTCCTGATCTGGGCCCATGGTTTGTCATGTTTCAGCTCTAAGACTATTTGCCAAATTTCTAGATAGAAGAGCAGCACCATCCCGGGAGGGATGAATACCATCTCTTTTCAACAGATCAGGTCTGCCCCAAAAGCTTTTCCAATTGTCTATGAAACCTATATTATTCTGCGGACACCACTTAGACAGCCAGCCATTGAGTGATGATAACCTGCTAACTATCTCATCACTCCGACGAACAGGAAGAGGGCCAGAACAAATTACTTCTGCTGACATTGAATTTGCGAGTTCACACACCTCTTTAATGTTAATTTTAGTGATCTCCGACTGGCGAAGTCGAACATCATTTGTGCCGACGTGGATAATGATTTTAGAATATTTACGTTTAGCATTAGCCAGCACTTTTAAATTTGCTTTGATGTCAGGTGCTCTGGCCCCCGGCAAACATGTGACTATGGTGGCTGGTGTCTCTATTTTCACGTTCCGTGTAATAGAATCGCCAATAACTAGGGCACTTTCAACAGGATTCTCAGTGGGTGCGTCACTGAGTGGGGAGAACCTGTTTGATGTTCTGATCGGAACGGAAGAGTGGTGTTTGTTCTTGCCATTATGCCGCCTCACAGTCACCCAGTTAGCCTGCTGCGTGGCTTCTACAACCGGAACCGAATGTGCAGTGTTTACTAGGCTAGTCGCATCCAAAGCAATATCTAAGGCCCTTTCATTCTCACTATCCTCAATTAAAGTTTGGATGCGTGTCTCTAATTCTGAGATTCTCTCTGTCAGCCTGACAATATCCCTGCATTTATCACATGTGTAAGGCTCACTGCTGACAGAAAGAGCTAAGCTGTACATGTTGCATTTAATACACATGATAATCGTCGGACATGACTGACCGTGTGTATGATGAACGCCGTCCGAAAAACTGCAACGCACACGGGACTCGCTGGCTGGATGTCTCAGTCGCTTGCCGGTGCCTGGGGCAAGGGTGATGTGCGGGACGCTGTACCTCGCGGTGGATCGATGAATGCCGGGCAGCAACGTCTCCACAGCTTCCCGATCTGGCGAGGACAGATCAGAATAACATACATCTGATAAATCCGCCATTAAATCGGCAAGGAAGGTTGGTTTAGAGGAAAAAAGAAAGTAGACGGTAGCTAGCAGGCTATGGCTAACACTAGGTGATTACGCTGATGGATTGCTAGTAATAAATCGTTCCGTTTAGTAATACTATGCAATAGGTTAAGTAATCTAGTGAAAAATAAGAAAGTTATATTATGTGAATAGGAATAAAGAGAAGGATTTAGGATAAACTCCACGAAGCTCCGAGCGTAGGTCAGACAGCAGGCAGGCAGCAGCGTTGAACCGGAACCGGTGAAAACATAACCAACACCACCTGATCATCTTTTCTGTTTGCTTGACTAGCTGTTACAACAGCCCAAACAAAATCTAATATTAAAAAGTGAAGGATCAAGAGCCCAACTAAAGCAAACCATGACCTCTGTGATGGTGTCTAAAAAAATGTGATTATCTCCTTTGGTGATTCTGCTTGTTATCATCAGGTGTCTTCAATAATGGTCAATCATCACTCAATTAAACACTTATTTATCTCATTAACTTTAACAGCGCTTCAGCGGCTGGAAAAAAAATATGGCAGGACTTTTACTTTCGGACCCCTGGACTTTCCACCTCTGCCACGAACGGACCCGTATCGGAGTCCACTTGCGCGCAGTGACGGATCTGTAACGGAGGCAGATCGCGGACCCCGCCTTGGCTCCGCGCTGCATCCGCTCCGCATCCGCGATTAAAACCTTACCTCCGCGGCGGGTCCGTTTGGGACCCGCAAATTGATACAACCGTAACAGTAAAGGCGCGTGCGCGTCCGCGGATCCGACATGGGTCCGCTCAAGATCCGCTGATTGACAGTAGAATTTATGACACCGCCCGGATGCGGACCTGATCCTTTGGGCGACGTCAAAACGAATGTGACAGTCACGCGGGTTTGGCGACTTGAATGCGGATCCGCCTAGGAGTCCCCTGCTGTGTGGGGAGGAAGCGAGGAAACGAAGGGCTTAAATACACAGAAGGACATAATGATTGACAGGTGATAAATGTAATTATTAATTTAAGGGAACTAACTTGGAATGAATAAAAACTGAACTGGAGACACAAGTGACAAACACATGGAAGCAAAAAGGCAACTATCCTGACAGGCCTGAAATAAATAGTTTTAAAACAAAAACGTGTCATTTATATTACACATGTAACAATAATCCACTGGAGGAGAGTTGAGTTGTTCAGTTTTATTTAACCAATGTGAGGCTGCAGAACTTACAAACACATACAGGAATCTGTCTCCATATCCCACATGCAGAGCGAAGATGCGGAAAGCTCCTTTCCCTTCTGTCCTTCCTTTGCATTTGTTTCTTCTCCCCCCACTTCCTTCCCTTTACCCATTCTTCCCTTCACTCAGTTCACTCATAATTATATAAAAATAGTATGTTCTGTGTCAATGCAAGTGAAGTCATGTTTGGTATCATTTGAAATGTCTCAATGCGACTGGTACAATGGTCTCATATACTATCTCTGTATTTAAAAATATATTTAGTTACCACTTCTAGTACACTATGGGTTCAAATGTACTATAAGTAGTATCTAAATACATTTTTTAAATACAGAGATAGTACATTATGGCCCAGTTTCACAGACAGGGCTTAGGCTAAACCAGGATTAGGCCTTACTTCAATTAGGATATTTAAGTAGTTTTTATAAACATACCCTAGAAAAAGACATTGCTGGTGTGTATCTTAAGACAAAACAGTGGCAGTGACATATTTTAAGATATGTCAGTACAAGTTGCTTTCAGTTAAAACAGCTTAAACATGCATTTTAGTCTAGGACTAGCTTAAGCCTTGTCTGTGAAACCGGGGGTAAAAGAACATTTAGGTCCATATTTCATGGTGTCTCAAAATAGCACAGTTAAGTACACTTAGTTTTTCTTAAGATTATCTTCAGAAGTACTAAAGAAGATTTTTTTAGTATATTAAGTACAAAATTAGAGCATGAAAATAGAGCACTTTAATTACATTATAGAAATGTACTTTTTTTCACCTGGGTTTGCACTCTCAGAAAATGAAACACAACTACAACTGACTTAAAGCCACACCGCCTGAAATCAACTGAAAATAAAAGAAGACAATAAATCTCTCAAGATCTCAGTGGAAGTTCTTTTTGAGAATTAACAGAAGTTTAGATGTTGATGTTTTATTGAAAATGTTTGGTCACCATTTTGGTGGTCAGTGTTTCATTTCGTTGGGCTGTTCGACTCTTGGCTTTTTGTGTGAGTTTGTGGTCTTTGTAACAGTGTTTACCAAAACACATCATTTGATGCAAATAAACCAGAAACAATGATGATCAGGTGATATAGTTTTCATCATCATAAACATTGTTGTTCTTATGCTGTTGTTAACAGACATGGTATAATGAATAAACATAAAATACCTGTTAAATCAAAGACTAGACACAGAAAGAGATCAGTGAATTAGAACAAGATGATTACAGCATCATAACAACAGGCAAAAAACCTGACCAACTTCATGTTGGATTTTTTCCTGCCATAACAAATGTGTTTTATAAACACTCAGTTACAGCAGCCAGAGAAAGCTAATGTAAAAGAGTCAAGAGCCCAACTAAAGCAGACACTAGTCACCACGATGGTGACTGCAAACTTCAATACATTTTTATTTTCAATAAAACATCAACATCCAAATCTGTTAATTCTCAACAAGAACTTCTGTACATGTATGAAAGAAATAATGTCAAACTGGTTTGTGAACTGGTTTCACACTCAGTGTGGCTGAAGTCAGTTGTAGTTCTTGTGTTTCTGCTCTTCTCTTTTTTCTGGTCTTGTTTCTCTGTCCTTCAGTGATTCTGCTAATCAGGTGTTCATAAAGTTTCTGAATTGCAACCCGTTCTCACTCCCGAGGCGTCAAAAATTGAAGCATGGTCAAGCGCCCCCGGCGTCGCTTTTGAGACGCCAAAGGTGCCCCTCGGCGTCACTATATGGACGAACTGGGAACGCCATTGCTTTTAATGGGAAACCATAGACTGTAAAAAAAAGATGCAAACAGAGGTAGGTTATGAGGTGCGGAGAGACATCATGTACCATTGGAACATTTTGGGCCCAATCTGTAATCATTTTAAAGAATTCAATGGAATTAATATAAACTTTTATGTGTGGGGCATCCGACTGTCCAAGAAGGGGCACAACTGATTTACAAATATGGTGATAAATATGTACAGGATTTGACTCTAATTTTAATTTACTTTGAGACAATTTAACAAATGCTTGATAAAATGTTTGATAAAGGGTTAAAAGCAACACATTCATACCATTGCAATTATTTGCCTTTGCAGCTTTCTGACTCCTCCGTCCATTTCCAATAGGCCCTTTTGGTCTTTTCAGCTGAAACAAGAGAAAATAAAATATCATTTTTTATAATATATAGGATTATATATAGGAAAAAAGTACTGATTGACCTTACAGTTTTTGGATTTAACATTATTAGGCATTAAAAGCATGATACGTGTTGTGGTTACTCTGTATTTACAACAAACAAGTGGACTACAGTATATTAGTGAACTAATGTAGGGAATAGTGAATGAGGGTATAGGGTGTGATTTAGAACACAGCCTCTGAGTGTCGACTTTGAGCGCTCTTTCTGTTTCAAGAAGTGCCTAATTTTGTTAAACTTTCATTTTCTCATGAAGATCCTCCCATTTTGAGAAACAATAAAATTAACTGAAACAGGTGTGTTATTTCATTCACCTCATGATCAAAGATGGATCTGCAAATCTCAGTTTTTCTTCTCTTCATTCTTTTCACTGCAGGTATACAAATAAACAAAAAGACAAATATTGTTTGTAATGTTTTCTTTTTTTCATTGGATCTCCCTCTCACTATCTCTGTTTCATTACAGACAAAGACAAATAGTTTGTGATGTTTTTAATTACTAATACAGATAATGAGATGTTCTCTCTCACTGTCTCTGTTTTATTACTAAAGGACACTCTCGCAGATGTTATGAGTGTAAGGGTCTGAATGGTTCTTGTGCAGATCAAACAGTACAAACATGTCATAGTGGATATTCAAAGTGCATGAGTTCAACAGGAGGAACACAATTTGGTAAGTCCAATATGATTGACATTTACTGTTATATTTGACTGATTGACTGCTGCAACAGAACAGATACTCGTTTTTCTGGCAGTATTTATGATTTCAATCACAGAATAATACACAAATATTTCTGATATTTGATTTATTTTCTCTGATTGTTATGATTTTCTGTTGTTGTTGTTTTTTTTTTTTTTTTTTTTAATGTTTGAAATGAGAAACATGCTACATTTGGACATATTTATAAATACATTTTCCATCAAAATAATGTGCAATTGAACTGGTCTTTCCTGTATCATTCATGTTTTTTAGGTGACACTAATACTAAAGTGAAGACTAAAGATTGTGCTCTTGTCTGTCAAAGTGGGTCCATGAACTTTTATATATAAAAGGATATAAAAGGATATATAAAAACAACTACTTCCTGCTGTGACACAGACGAGTGTAACCTCCGAGATGCTCCAGGTATTGTCCTTCAATGATCATGTGCAAATGACTATAATATATTATATATTACTTACCTTGTCAGTTGCAAGATTTTCCTTCACCTGAAAAACTGTTCTGTGTTTTGTTGTTTGTCTTGTAGTAAAGTGCTAGCCTATAAAAATCTTATTATTACAAACGATTACTAAAAGACTTGGAAAAAATACAAAATAGACACTCAATATTTAATATTTCAACATGAATAACAAAAATACAAGAACAAGTATTAAAAAAAACACCAGTGATTTGATTGTTATTTTCAAATAGCATACTCTCAGATTTATTGAAATCACTGCCTGTTAAGTAAAACATTACAAAATTAAAAATAAATAAATGAATAAAAATAAACTTTAAAAACAAAATTACAAAAACGATGAATGATTCACAGGTAAGATAACACATCTCATCAGCCTTAGCAGCTAGCAACAACAGTCATTTAAAATGCAGAAATTACATAAATAAAATATAAATATTATAAACATTAAACATTATTTGATATTTAAAAAATAGCCTTGGATATTTCATCCACAGTCTGTTCTAGCCTGCTTCCCAACCTGCAGCTGAACCACAAACAATGATGTTTTGACTTCCATAGTAGGGGGAAAAAAATACTATGGAAGTCAATTGCAACCATCAGCTGTCTGGTTACCAACATTTACATTTGGAACAACTTGAGAGTGAATAAATGATGACAGAATTTAAATTTTGGGGTGAACTATCCCTTTAAGGCTTGCATTTTTATGGGCTGAAATTCAAAATGGTCGTATATTTAAGCTGTGATTATTTCAATTAAAAATATTTCACACACATTTTCATTATTGGACTGAAGCACCCCTAAAAAGGGGCTAGCCTCGCCCATGATTCATACTAAACATTTAACATTTTAAAGTTAAAAATGTAAAATATTAACAGTCTACAAAACGGTCTCCGTGCTCACAGCGTCACAGACATTAATATTTTAACGATTTATAAAAGATTAATCACTGTCTGGCCATCTGGGATTTTGGTATGGAGATAAAAGTTATGATTATAATTTTTTGGAAAAAAAACACATAAGCTTGCGTGCTTAGAAACTCGAATAAATACAACAATAAAACCATCAGAAGGTAGGCACTAAGGCACATATGGTCATTTGAGTAATAATGAATAACAAACAATTACCACAAGATTGTGGATCAAAAATGTTGAATTGATATTTATGGTCGATAGTGGGGCCGCAAACAGTGTTATTAAAACACAAGAGCTCACATTAATGCCAAAGTCGAAATTATGTCTTGTCAATGGGGGCAAACCCTGAAAGAAAAACATTCTGTTCCATTGAGATGTGAAGATGAAAATGGCATGATATTCAAGCATTGTTTCCTGCTTTCAGATGTCTAAATTTATTGGGGCGAGATTTAATGTGTAAATTAGGCATTTCACTGCTCTCTCTCCAGTAGGCATAACAATTGTGCAAGGGACCATTCAAACAATGGCCAACAAAGACAAAAATTGTTTTGTTTTCAGAAAAAATAACTCAGAATTGTGTTTTTGCTTAAAACAAGAAAAAAAAAAAATCTGCCAACTGGGTAAGCAAAAGAATCCTATTTCAATCCAAAAACAAGATATTTTTTCTTGTTTTAAGCAAACATTTTTAAATGTCTAGAAAATGCTTCTTGATTTAAGAATTTTTTAGATATTTGGACTGGAAACAAGACAAAAAAATCTAAGTAAGAAAAGCATTTTTTGCAGTGTATGCATAGTCGACGAAAATAATGTGATTCACGTTTGGGCTAAAAAAATAAATATGATGTGGGTTTAATTTGAAATGCAAAGTAGGTAAGAATTACACCAAAGTCTGATTATTGACCGTGCAAACCACAATACCTTCTAAAAAAAGAAGCCATCAATAGCATTACAACAGTGTTTGAAGCGTTAAAAGCTACTGGTATCATTGTGCTGTGTGATAACTCACCTGTACGTATGCCAATATTTTCCATATAAAAATTAGGAGACTGGCCAGCCATCTGTCACCTATCCTGCGCCTGCTGTTTCCTGCTACTCCCCACCAGAGGTCACCGGTTCACCATTGCCACCTTTTGATGGCACACACAGTCACACATCACTCTGGACTACATTTCCCACAATTCCCCATCTAGGAACTGATCACACACTCGCACCTGTTTCCCATCAGTGACACATTATAAGCTGCACTCAAAACACACACACATTGCTGAGTATTGTTTGGCCCTTTTTGATCTTGTTGCCATGTTTCTTGCCCTGCCTGTATTTTTGATTTTGGACTGTTTCCTGGATTATGATTGTTTGCTGCCTGCCCTGATATTTGCCTGTTTTTTTTTGACTACTCCCCAACTCCAACATTACACCAACTGAGTGGCATTTTGTTCAAGACTTACAAGTAAAGAGTATGATGTTGAATGCTAAATTAGTTACGTTTCGGAGAGAGGATGAACTCATTTATGCTGAGTACTGTAAATTAAACATTGTGTTGTGAAAGGGATACTTTAAGGTTTTTGTGTATAGAAAATTGTTTGGAAAAGTGCATTTGATTATCTGTTGTTGTGAGATTAGTGCTAAGAGAAGAGAAAATGTACCACTAGCTTGTAAAAATATGTAATAAGGCAATTATAAAACTGAAGTGTAAAATGTCACATTAACTTAAATGCATCATATTACATTATTTACAAATTCTCTCTGAACAATTTTATCTTGCATCAGAGCAGCATTTTATTTTATTTTTATTCACAATCACACACTCATCCCAGAACATTTGGAATATATAACGTGTTACATGGGATCATTCTTTGATACTTCTGAATCTTTTAAAAGCTTGATGATGGTCACTATTCACTGCCATCATATGGACGAGCAAAAGTGGGACATTTTTTAAATTTGCAGTCCAAAAAAGAAAGAAGTGCATATGGCATTAGAACAACACACGGGGAAGTAAATGATGAGTTAATTTTCATTTTATGAACTATCCCTTTAATCTCTTTTTAAGAAATAAAATAGTTTATTATTGCAGAGCTTTATCAGACTTCTTTACAGCATGACAAGCTTTATTAAAAATATTACCTCAGGAACAAGGTGATGTATTTTATTTCATAAAGTGTCACATCAGAATTTTACAGGAAAAAAATCACATCAGAACACCAAAGATAGTACGGTGAAAATACAAGCTCTATATTCAGTACAGTGTCTCTCATTGTAGGATGAAGAGCTGCTGGATTCAGTGCAGCAGGAAGTAGGAGAGCAGAGAACAGCAGAGGAACAGGAAGCTCTGGGAGACACTCTGAGCACCGTTACACAGGTCCCCCTCACAACATGAGAAGCTCTCAACATTTCTAACTGATGTTGTGGCACCACAAAAGGATTTAGAGACACAGCCTTTTACCACTGCTGGCGGGCCTCCAGAAGCCACTGATGAAAACAAAGACAAGAAAAACAAAGGTTGATTCAGTCCTACTCGACCCACTCCCAGCAGGATTTGATTGTGGTCTCCAGCGTGGGAAGCGGGCGTGCTAATGAGGAGGCTAAAAACCGCAGTCTGTAGCGACAGTCGCTAGAGTTTACACGCACAGCTTTTACTGGCCTACAACAGTTAGGCTACATAAGGTGGACATTGTTATATGTGATCTTTATACCTTGGTCTGTTTAAATACTCAATTCTGATTGGCTGGAAGGTGTGCAGAAAATTACGAAATTAATCCGCCACTATAAACATTGGTAACCATAGTAACACAGTTACACTTGCAAACAGAGTGAGAAAGGCCTACATATATTAAAATGTTTATTTAGGTAGGCCTAGGCTAAATAGATGTTTTTTTTGCATATTTAATTTGTATGGTGAATATGGCAATTTTGAGAAATGGGCCCAGGTACAAGACGAAATAGAAGACTTGGAGACGACGCTGAATGACAAAAAGCGGCACAAAGAATTAACACCGGCAGAGCTAGACCTAGAAGACGACAAAGATGAGGTCAATACAAAAGACAACTAAATGGGCAGTTAACACTTTCACTGACTTTTTGCGCCAAAGACAGAACAATTGTGATGTCGAAACCTACTTTGCTTCTCTTTAAAATAAGACATTGCAGGAGTTTTATGCCTCTGTTCAGTCTACCTCTGGACGCGAATACAGTGTCGCAAGTTTGATGTGTCTCAGAGCAGGTATTAATTGTCACATTACAAAATACAACATATTAAGTGATAAAGACTTCACATCAAACAATGCCGTCTTTAAATCAGTTTTAAAGCGCTACAGGAAAAATGGAAAAGACACCAGCGTTCATCATCCGCGTATTACTGAGTCTGACTTGGAGAAAATCAGAAATGCACCTGCACTCTCCCCTTTCACACCCACAGGACTTGTAAGAAAAGTTTGGTTTGACATACAGCTGTGTTTTGCGCGGAGGGGAAGAGAAGGAAACCGAAACCTATCAAAACCTCTGGCAAGACAAGAATGGGAAAGAGTACCTGACCCTGGCGCATAACCCAGAGACAAAAAAACACAAGGATCAGACTGCATTGGATAGAGAAAATTTACGAGGATTTATGTTTGCGAGCCCCGGCGACCCACTACGTCCCGTGGACAGCTTTAAAAAATATCTGTCAAAGTGTCCAGAAAATGCTGGAGCATTCTATTTGCATTCCAGACGCATCCCTCTGTGCAAACTCGAGAGCACCGAAGTGTGGTTCACCAGGGAGCCGATGGGGCTCAACTACCTTGGCAATAGAGAATACGAATCTGACGTCACGCCGCGTTGAGTTCTGGGTAACTTCTTTGTTTATACGCCATATTGACAGGATCGCGCAGCCTTTCCATCATTGAGTTTAGTGCAGTAATTTGTTATCTGTCATGATTGTGAAAAATGTCACCATTGTATGTCATTAATGCTGCATCGATAATGGCGATAGTAACTCTGATAATTGTTCTGAGAGAAAACTGGACAATGAACAACGTTTTTTGCCTTTTCTACGTGTAAAAACACCAAGGGAAGCAGGTCGAGGAGATGACGAGAAGACGCCGGATGGCAAATCTTTTAGTAATGTCACTGATTAAACCCACTGCTTATCACCTTTTGCGAGTCTGACTGTCACTCCGCTCGTGAATGAGTAGAACTTGAACGGGGACATTCAAACGCTTAATGCACCGAGACAAACACAAAATTCTGTACATATCTGTTAAAGCATACTGTGTGGAGAACGCGCTGCGTTCATATTCAGGGCTCGTCTGCACATCTTTTAATATAATGTCATCATAATACACTAAGTGGTAACACTTTAGAATACTGATCCTTCATTAATGAATATCTACCCAGGAACAAATGAATAATACATTATTAACACTCTAGTAACTACTATTAACTAACAATAAACTCTGATTAATGAATTGGTAATAGTGCTCAGTTGAAGGTGGTAGTTCACTATTAACTAATCAGTAACTACTGTTTTTTCATACCGACTACTAAGAACTACTATATACAGGTTCATAATTAACATGAATGATGCATAATGTATAATTAATTCTAGAGTAAAGGCCTTGGTAACGCACTAGTAATGACTGAAGTATTGCTAAATCCTTCAGAAGGAATTACTAATTATTTGGATCAGTATTCTAAAGTGAAAAGCATGATAACTCTCTAGTAACTACTGAAGTCAGTGTAAACTTTTGATGTTTTTGTATGTTTTTGTACAGTAATTCCTTATGATATATTTGGTAACACTTAAGTAATTACTAGTGGGTTACCATGATCTTCACTTTAAAATACTGATCCAAATAAGAAGTAGTTCCTTTAGAAGGATGTAGTAACACTTAAGTAACTACTTGTCACGAAATGCACAGAGACAAACAGGTAAGATCCATTTGCAGGGGTTGTTTAATAAGGGTAATCCAACAACCGTGAGTCCAAAAACAGGCAAAAGGTCAAAAATCCAGAAAAGCCATCCGTACAAAACAAGAACAAGAAAAACAAGAGAACACACAACGAAACCGGGAACCATACATGAAAACACCATAACAAAGGCAGAGACAAACCAGGTATAAATAGACAGACACTAATGAACAAACACAAAACAGCTGGGTGCAATGACGTGGGGTAATCAGTCCGGGAAGTGTGTTATGGGTAATGTAGTTCATGGGGTAAAAACAAGAGTCCAGGATGGAGTGCCCTCTAGTGGCTGATTAGGGCACTCTCACTAGTGATCGTGACATTACCCCCCCTCAAAGGAGCGGCTACCAGACGCTCCACCAGACTAAAAAAAACAAAAACACAAAAACTCAGGAGGGAGGAGGACAGGAGGAGGATCAGGGGGAGGGATGGCGGGCCAGATCCAGGGTCCCCAACTGAAGGCCAGGGCGGTGCTGGAGGAACTGGCCAGGTGGGGTCCCGCAGGTCTGGGGTCCTGGCTGAACGCCAGGGCGGCACTGGAGGAACTGACCAGGCGGGCACTGGCAGACCTGGATTCCTGGCTGAGTGCCAGGGCGGTGCTGGAGGAACAGACCAGGCGGGTCTCAACGGTTCAGGCAACCGTTCGGTGACGGCCTCCGTGGCCGTATCAGGGAGAGCGGGCTGCTCTGGGACGGCAGCGGGCTCGGGCTGCTCTGGGACGGCAGCGGGCTCGGGCTGCCCTGGGACGGCAGCGGGCACGGGCTGCTCTGGCGGCGGCGGCAGGGCAAGGATCTTCGTTGGCACCGGCAGGGCAAGGCGCTTCGTTGGCGCCGGCAGGGCAAGGCGCTTCGTTGACTGCAGGGCAAGGCGCTTCGTTGGCGCCGACAGGGCAAGGAGTTTGGGAAAACAACAAACAACTCTAGAGTGGTCTCCAGGCCTTGAAGGACGGAGGAAGCCCTTCTCCTCCTTTTCCTCCGCTTATGAGGGTGAGGCGGTGGCTCTGTGCCTACTTCATCTGTAGGCACCAAAGTGGACTCACTGGCTGGAGCAGGCTCTGGAGTGGACTCACTGGCTGGAGCGGACTCACTGACTGGAGCGGACTCTGGAGTGGACTCACTGGCTGGAGCGGACTCACTGACTGGAGCGGACTCTGGAGTGGACTCACTGGCTGGAGCGGACTCACTGACTGGAGCGGGCTCTGGAGTGGACTCACTGGCTGGAGCGGACTCACTGGCTGGAGCGGACGCGCTGACTGGAGCGGACTCACTGGCTGGAGTGGACTCACTGGCTGGAGTGGACTCTGGAGTGGACTCACTGGCTGGAGCGGACTCACTGGCTGGAGCAGGCTCTGGAGTGGACTCACTGGCTGGAGCAGACTCACTGACTGGAGCGGGCTCTGGAGTGGACTCACTGGCTGGAGAGGCCTCCGGGCCTTGAAGGATGAAGGAAGCCCTCTTCCTTCTCCTCCTCCTCCTCCTTTTACCTGGGTGAAGCGGAGGCTCAGTGCCCACCTCCTCTGTGACTTCAGGGACGGATTCACTGGCTGGAGCGTGCCCTAGTTGACTCGGTGCAGGCCCCCTACTCCGACATTGGAGGTAGTGAACGAACCCCCAAAAGTCCAGGTCTCCCAGTCTCTCCATCTCCCACAGAGGTAATGAGTAGTCCAGACAATTATTGAAAAGGTCGATTAAAGCTGCATCATTGTAACCCAGCCCTACCGCCAGGGTCCAAAATGTTTGTGCCAAACCACCCACCTGATTCCCCTGTTGTTTAAGGGTGGTCAAATTTTCTAGGCGATCCATCCACTCCTTTATAGTAGCCGGGGGAGTGATCTGGATTCCCATCCTGTTGGATCCTTTAAGTGATGGTGTTTTCTGTCACGAAATGCACAGAGACAAACAGGTAAGATGCATTTGCAGGGGTTGTTTAATAAGGGTAATCCAACAATCGTGAGTCCAAAAACAGGCAAAAGGTCAAAAATCCAGAAAAGCCATCCGTACAAAACAAGAACAAGAAAAACAAGAGAACACACAACGAAACCGGGAACCATACATGAAAACACCATAACAAAGGCAGAGACAAACCAGGTATAAATAGACAGACACTAATGAACAAACACAAAACAGCTGGGTGCAATGACGTGGGATAATCAGTCCGGGAAGTGTGTTATGGGTAATGTAGTTCATGGGGTGAAAACAAGTCCAGGATGGAGTGCCCTCTAGTGGCTGATTAGGGCACTCTCACTAGTGATCGTGACACTACTAGTGGGTTGATCTTCACTTTAGAATACTGATCCAAATAAGAAGTAGTTCCTTAAGAGTTATATAGTAACTCTTGAGTTATTACTATCCAATACTTTACAAAAACATCAAAAGTTTACAATGACTCCAGTAGTTACTAGAGAGTTATCATGTTTCTCACTTTAGAATACTGATCCAAATAATTAGTAATTCCTTCTTAAGTTGGTAATACTTCAGTCATTACTAGTGGGTTACTATCACCTTCAGTTTAGAATTAATTATACATTATGCATTATTCTCATTAATTATGAACCTAGTTCTGGTAGGTATGAAAAAACAGTAGTTACTGATTAGTTAATAGTGAACTACCACCTTCAACTGAGCACTATTAATTAATAATTCATTCATCAGAGTTCCTTGTTAGTTAATAGTAGTTACTATAGTGTTAATAATGCATTATTCATTTGTTCCTGTGTAGTTATTCATTAATGAAGGATCAGTATTCTAAAGTGTTACCCACTAAGCCAGCGTTTTTAAAATGTGCCATTGCAAGGACTCACTTTGACAAGCTCCTGCGGTTTTGATTTTGTCATTTGTTGAAATAAATATAAAAATACAGGGTGTTCGTGTCCGTCTGTCCGCTGACTTTGACCCATAATCTCTGATTCTCTGGGATCGTGGAAAGGAATATTTACAATGACAACAGTTAGGCCTACTCAATATGCTCGTTTAAGCATCATTTAAACGTTTCCAACAAATAAATGAATCGACTTTTCTCAGAACACATACTTTTATTTGGATATTCATAGAAGCTAGAGTCCAGCGTGCGACACGGTAAACAGATGAACATTGTAAACGAAATTCTACAAAACTTCAGTGAAAAAATAAATAAAATTATCATGCGATGCTATAAAATAGCTTCTGTTCCCTGCAAACGATACCATTAAAAATGTGAATGTTCCACTTATTGGCAGAAACAAAACAAAAGGTAAGCAAGTATCTGTATTCATTTCAGTGCAAGTAGTAGGGGGCGATCCTGTCAAAATGGCGGCGCCGCCCCGGCATGCAACGCAGCATGACGTCGGTTCGTATTCTCTATATGGTGAAAAATATTTGTGAAGAGGTTAATAGATATTTTGTTTTTGCCCATGAATTTAAACTGTGTTTATATTATTTTCCAAATCTAAATTGTATACTTTAAATTCTTGTTGTTCAGGTGGAAGGTATCTCACAAAATGTACACAAACCATAGTTTGCGGAGCACCACCGTTGGACGACTCTCTGATGCAGGACTAGAAAGTCTATATATGTATATAAATGCAAGTATATCATGAATCCCACAAGCTTTGTGGTCGAAAATTACTTAACACTATTTTGGTTACACTCATTGCTGGTCTGAATCAGGGCTATAGCCAAGCCGTAAAAACTAGACTGCCTCGATTTCGCCGGGTGGACTAAAAGCAGACTACACATAGCCTATCCAATTCAGAGCTAAATCGTGACTACATAGACCATGTCATGAAATGTCACTTACATCTTGTAGAAATCGTTGACATTACGAACATGATGAGATATCTCATGCACTTCCTGTCCAAAAACTACAATAAATCAGGATTGACTAGTGGGCTAGAAATAGCCGGTCTGACTACGAGCTAGGCCTATCGTGGCTACGCACAGCCTTCGCAATATAACATGTCAAAGATGTAAAAAAACACCTTGTAATCACTTTTGACATCACTTACATGATGCAATATCATACAACTCGCAAGTTATTTTGGCAAAAACGACATGTAACCAAATGAAAGATTATTTTGGCTAAAAGTGGGTTACACATAGCCGGACTATGTCAGGTCTATAGTTAACCGAGACGGTGAAATGACGGCTATTGCTTGCTGGGAGCCTAAACCTGAAATGACCCTACCCTTTTCCATGTATAATTTCACGATAAATGGAAATGTTGAGTTTAACATCAATTATAGATGAGTAAAACAATCCCCAAAAGAAATTTCCAACTGTTTGATTTTTTTATTTATTTATTTTTTATTTATTTAATTTAATGCATTTCAATAAATGTAATGTCATGCCGGTTTTATTTCACATTCTACATAATTCATTTAAATAAATGATATGATTCAAAATATCAAATAAAGATTGCCTTGTCACTGTCAGTGTTGCCTGTCATTTATAAATATTATAAATATTTTTAATAAATCCATTAAAGAATCATTAAGTTAGCCTATGTTAGTTATATGCTTAAGCAACGAGGGAACTTTAGACTGTAGACTTTAAAGAAGAGACGCACACAGTGCAGGTAACGCGCGCATGCATCTCTCTCTCGCTCCATCTCTCTCTGAGCTTTCTCTTTCAGTTCTCTGTCTCTCTCTTTTAATAATGAATTTAAATAAATGTGATAATTCGTTAAAATAAAAACAATCTGATGTGCACGACGCAGAGGCAACGACGCAGAGGCCTCCGCTTCGCGTCGGGTGGTTCTTTGCCTTCACGTCGTGCATTAAAATCCTTTAATGCATGGCTAGCCGTGGACTATCCCTTACGTAACTAATATTTAAACCTTAGAGAGTTTAAAAGATCATGACTTTAATCATCTTCCTTTTCCAGATTCTTACCTCTTGCAGTGATGCAGCGGTCGTCATCTCCTGAACAGCTCAATGTGTTTGAGCATGTCAGTCCATCACAATAGTAACATTTCTTTCCATTTGGGACATTAGAGGGATCTACAGGAGGAAATCAAGTATTCTTTTTTTTTCTGTACAAAAATTCTAATGAAACAGTCCTTTAGCTGCTCCATTCAATGACAAGTCAAAACCTCGTTTTATTTTGTATTTTCTTTGAAAGTAAAATGTGTGTTGACTTTACAAAAGATTTGCACATTGTCATTTAGGCACAATACCTGGAGCGTCTTGGAGGTTACACAGGTCTGTGTTACAGCAGGTAGTAGTCATCCTGGCAAGGCCTAAGTTTATGGACCCATTTTGACAGGCAGAAACACATCCTTTACGCTTCTCTTCAGAAGTAATGTGACCTAAAATATGAACGATACAGGAAAGACCAATTAAAATGGAAAACTGATTTATAAATGTCAACATTTAGCACTTTTATTTCAATTTTTTAAACACAAGTCATAACAATCTGAGGGAAAACAACTTAAAAAAATCTATGCAGAAGATTTTGTGATTGAAACTGTAAAATCCATCAGAAAATTAGTATACATTCTGTTGCTGCTCCAGCGAATTATAGCAGCATCTCTATTAGTCAAATATAACAGTAAATTTAAGTAATATTGGACTTACCAATTTGTGTCACTGCTGTTAAACTCTCACAGTGAGTAGATCCACTAGGACATGTTAGTTCCATTTGATCTACACAAGAACCCGTCAGACCATTGCACTCATAACAGCTGAGAGAGTGTCCTTTAGTAATAAAACAGAGACAAGTGAGAGAGAGATCCAATGAAAAAAAGAAAGAAAACATTATTGTTTATTTGTACCTGCAGTGAAAAGAATGAAGAGAAGAAAAACTGAGATTTGCAGATCCATCTTTGATCAGGAGGAGAATGAAATAACATCTGTTTCAGTGCTCATTTTTATAGCTTATCAAAAGAGGAGGATCTCATGAGAAAATTAAAGTTTAACAGAAGTAGACATTTCTTGAAAAAGAAACATCAGCTTACATAATTTACTTGCCAGTTAAAGTTCAAGGAAGGCATCAAGGTTTAAAAAAAGAATTGCAAGAAATGTATAGGTTTACTTAAACCAACTTCCTTAAAGTGGTAGTTGACCCAAAAATGAGCGACATCGTTGATGCAGGAGACCCAGGTGATGTCACGTGACGAGCGTCATAGGCGGAGCCAGAGTACCTAAGGACAGGGATGACACTGATGAGACCGAGGACAGAGGTGATCCCAGAGGGAGGAAGGAGCTCACTGTAGCCATAGGGGAGGAACAAAGCACAATGGATGGCCTGGATGTCCGTGGCGTAGGCAGCGCGACGATAGACCAAAGGGGAGCCGGCGGGATGGGGGAACCTGGTAGAGTCACTCGGACAAGAGTCTCTGGAGGAGCCAGGGCGGAGCCGAGATGGAACAAAGGGATCCTCCTTGACAGGCGCTGCTGGTGGTTGCTCGACATCCAGACAGGGTGTCCTCAGAGATGGCGCAGATGACAAATTTTGCCCGGTCGTCCGTGGTCTGATTCTCTGTAACACTTGTGTTCAGGCAGGTGTAATAGTTTCTGTAAATAGTTGTGGGATAAATCTTGGCTTTTTTTTTTTTTTTTTTTTTAAGTTATATTTATGGCCTTTTTTGTTCCTTTATTTGGAGAGGACAGTAGAGAGCAGACAGGAAAGCATTGGGCAGAGAGAGGGGGGCAGGATTGGCAAAGGACCTTGAGACGGGAATTAAACTCAGGTCTCCATGAATGCATTTGCGCCATGTTGGTGCACTAACCACTAGGCTCCAGACAATCTTGGCATTTTTAATATGTTTATGAAGGCAGCTACAACTGAGAGAGAAAACAAAATTGCTCCACTGTCCAACAGGTGGTTAAAGTGGAAAAACAAAATTCAATTTTGTCAACTCTGTCAGGATTTATGTCTGATGGTTGAGATGGTTGTGCTCTCAAAAAGTCTGTGATGTGATAAAGGTTGTTTCATGATTCTATATTGAAGGATATTATTGAAGTATAAAGATTTAAAAATTACAATTAATTAGTGTTTGAGGGATGCACTGTGATCCTTACATAGAGGATTTTAATATGTCATCAAATGATTCCTGTTTTAAATATGCCCAAAACGATTTTCTGATACATAAATATTATTACACTGAATGACATTTTAATGGGTGTCATGGTAAAAAAAAAAAAAAAAGTATATTCATTCTTTTTTGCTCAGAAAAATATAAAATTAAACAAGACATGTTTTACAAAAAAGAAAATAATAATTTAAGGCTATATTACAGTTTTTCATCTTTGATCCTAAAGTTTTACAGTAGCTGCAATTCAGTATATATGACTAACACCTACACAGTGAATCGACATCAGACTTTAGACTTTATGACCCTAAAACACATCAGAGTGAGTTCAGTCATTTTGATCACATTCACAAGCACATGACTAAAAAGATAAGAGATTTTATGTTTTTTTTCCAGAGTTTTAAAAAGATCAAAGTATCATGCCAATTACACAATCAGTTCAAAGATAATTAGAAAAATACATTTTATATATATATATATATATATATATATATATATATATATATATATATATATACACAATATATACAAATTTAATATACAAATTAAATACAAACATATTAAATAACAAAAAAGGTGGCTAACAAAAATGAAGCATAGAAAAAAGTTTTAAAGAATTGTTAAGAAAAACTATACATAAGGGTACATTATGCAGACTTGATGGAATCCAGAAAGGAACTCGAAAGAATGTATACCCTCCATTAACCAAAATATCCCTTTAGGGCACGTCCTTGGCAGCCATCTTTGAAATGCCTCTTAGGCAGCTACTTCAGTTGTGCAAGAGCAGCTCTCTTTGAATGGGGAAACATAAAATTCTCCAAAGCTGTTCACTAACCCAGCTAGACATGTTATTGTTATAAGAATGTTTTAAGAACATTATGCTATGTTCTGGTAATGTTTTCAGTGGCAAGTTTTATTTTTGTTCCCAGAATATTCTCCTAAAAAGGTAGGATAACATTATTTAAAATATTCATCAAAATATTCATCATGAACATTTTTTCAATCATTGAAAAAATGTTTAGTGATAACATTGTTAGAACATTATCCCCTAACGTTCTTATAAAGTTTTTAGAGGGAAGTTTCCCATCGGGCGCTGGATGTGGACTTCAACATCACCCATAGACGTCAAACTTTGATTGAAAATGAAAATCAGGTTGATGTCTAAACACAAAATTGTTTTGATGTCAAGCTCCAATGTCATTAAACAACTCCAAAAACAGCATTAGTATTGAATTTACATAATTCTGGCTGATTTTAAACTTAATAAAAGTAGAATTTGTGCTAGAGCTTTTGAATTGAATTACATTAGATCATAAAGTTGTAACTAATAAAGTGGCCACTAAGTGTATGCAACCTCCATACTGTTGTGGCAGGATGAGTTACGTCATCTTATTGGTTGGTTGGAGTGTCGTTGGTAAACCAATTGAGTGATAATAGCTGCCCTATTTAAGGACCCTTATTTTGACGGGTAGGTATGTTTTCTGACTTGGGGTGCTTCTCTCTCTCTCTCCCTGGCATTTCCGTTTCCGTTCCATTTTCCATTCAGGTATGTAGAGTTTTTGTTGGTGGTGTAGTGATGCGCATATTGCGAGGCTAATATGCGCTATTTATAGTTTAATTTAGAGCGGAGCTGGTGGCATTTGGCATTGCGGCAAGTTGTGGCGGAGTTCACTTGCAGGTATGTTTTGATACTTAACTTGCGACCATTTAAGGTGTATTATTTATAGCGTGTTGCTTTTAGTAATAGCAGCAAGGGCAGGTGCGTATGTGTGTGAAGGCTGATCGCTGGACTGAGCTGCGGCACCGGTAGTGAGTAACCATACAGCGTTGCGTCCAGTATTCAACATCAATTGTAAGTATGCCGCTTTTGTCTTTCATATTTGTTCTGTTTAATTATTTCTTTTTTTTGACTAATTGTCATACTCCTGGGTTAAAGGGAAAGGGGAACATTGAGTCCAGTTCTCGGCTAGTGATTTCACGTGACGCAGCTGCTGTTTTGCTTACGGATATATTTTGGTTTCGATCGTGTCATTGGACTGTATACTGTTTTGCTGCCTTGCACGTCGCCGGGGCTGTTAAAGCGGGCTTCGGATACGCGTCCGCAAGGCTGCCTATCAGTTAAGCTTTTGGATTTAATTTTTCTTGTTTAATTTGATTGATTTTGTTTGTTTCGTTTTCTGTTTATTTTGGTTTTTTTCTTTTTATTTCATTATTGTATTTTCTTTATACATTTCTTGTTTGTATGTATTGGGTTGTTTATTTACTTATTTTTGATGCCTTGCTCCAGTGCCATTCTGATGTTGGCTATTCGTTTGTAGGCCTATGTGGTGTTTCTGGAGGCCTGAGCATTAGAACTGTTGCAGTAACTTTATTATTTTGGTGTTTGGCTTATTTTTCATTTAATTGTTATTTGTCTTAATTGTTGGTTGTTTTTCTTTAATGCTTTTTTCTTTTAAAATATATATAAAAATCAATTTTATTTACAAATCAACCATAAATATCATTTGGATGTCCGTGCTCTTTGAGAAGGAGCAGTTTGGGAGCCAGAACCAGAGCTGTTCCTCTGCCCCAGTGCGGCGGTTTGTTCGGCACTGTGATGTTTCCTCATGTGTCGCACCAGAAGCTGGCGGTCTGGTGTGGAATACTGGCACAGGTGACAGGGGAACGACTCTCCTGTGTGATGACGGCGTGAATGGAGGTCTAAGCTCTTCTTCTGGATGCTGCTGTATGGACAGTACTGGCAGCAGTAAGGCTTTTCTTGTGTGTGCGTCCTTGAGTGTCGGCGCAGAGAGCTTCTGTCAATAGAAGCATAGGCGCACTGCGAACACTTGTATGGCTTCTCACCTGTGTGGACGCGGAGGTGCTGTTTGAGCGAGGCTTTGAGACGAGTGCAGTAGTGGCAGTGTGGGCACTTAAATGGCTTATCTCCTTGATGAATGCCCATGTGACGCCGCATGGTCAACTTGGTGGAAAACTTCTTGTCACAGAGGTTGCAGCAGAACTCTTTCCGTCTGGAAACAGTGAGTCCAACAGCTGTCTCACCCTTCAGGTGACCCATTCTGTCCTTTCCTCCTTCATTGCTTTTTTCCCTTCCCACAATCCTGTTTTTCAACCTCTTCTTCCTAACCTGGGACCATGAGTCTGGCTTCATACCTCTGAGGCATTCTGGGTATTTGGTGGATGTGTTAAGTTGCTGGTTTTCTATACTGTGAGCAATCTGTTTCTCTTGATTTTTATCGGCCTGTTGGTGTTGAGTGTGAATATGCTTCAGAGTTTTCTTCCATGACTTCTCTTCGAAATCACAGTGTAAGCATTTAAATCCTCCTTGAAAATGACATTGTTGGTGTATTTCCCACTCCTTCCCTGAGTGACACCATTCCAGGCACAGAGAACACTGAACTAGCCCCTCAGACTCAGATCGACAGTGATGCCGCTGATTATGCCTTTCTTCATGTGCTTCACGAGAATCAGCTCTTCTAAATGTCCTGGGGCAAACACTACATTTATGCCTCTTTGTGCCTTTTCTTTTTCCATGTCCCCTCCAGTGTTGCTCCATATCAACCCACTCCTCTGATTCGCAACCACAGCGAGGGCACCTGAAGCCTTGGTCTCCACTATGGCATTTCAGGTGCACCTCTAGCATGCTACGACTGGATGCAACTGTCTGGCAGAGGATGCAGGCCAATCCGCCATCCTCCTCGGATGGCTTCTGCATTTCAGCTTCAATGCTGGCATCTCCAGCATCCTGCTCACCTTCTGGATGGGAGAGGCTTTTCGCTGAATTCACAGACTGAGATTGACACTTAGTGCTGGAGATTCGGCACAACCCAAGAGTCATGAGATGAGCCGACTGGGCCATCTCCTCATCCTGAACCTCTGTGTTCATTCCGCTGTTCAAAGGAACAGCCAGATCTGTGCTAGCATCCTCCAGCTGAAACACAGGTTCCTCCTCGCTGTCTTCATCATGCCTACCCTCCTCAAAGAGTGTGCTCACCTCACAAGTTTGTGCCACATGCAAGTTGCCATCAGAGTTGGAGCCCAGGCCAATGTCACATGACCGTGGGCTGATGTTTTGAAACATGCTGTACATCGGGAGGAGGAAAGACATCCGCTCCATGTCCATCTGATCCTCGTTGCTTTTTGAGCCAGAATGGAGGTCGCTGTCTAGGTCGTATGGAGAGCTGTTGTGATCGACCTCCTCTTCATCATCAACCCTGCCGACTACGCCAAAATGTGACAATACCGAATGGAGAAAGATGTTAGTCACTGTTTAGATTTTATCCGACTACGCCACCCTGGTGGGAGGCCAGGGAAATAACTCCCAATACAAGACACACAGGTAAGTTTTACCAACTGAAGGCAAGGAATTAAGGGAGACGTGGGTAACCATACAAAATAGACTTTATTATAAAATCACATTAATTAAAACTCTCTCGCAAACACACCCACAATAACAGAAATATAATATCCAGGGCCAGGATTTGTGGGAACCAGGCAGGCCGGCTGCAACTCAAGAGGTCATCCAAAACCCACCTCAATCCACACCAGGCAAACACCACACACACACCATCCAAAGAGAAATTGTATCAGCACACAGCACACTGTGAAACACCGCAGAATGGAGCAGCTAGCCTCCCCAGTTCCACACACACGACTTCACTGGCCCTGGAGAGAAAGAGAGAAAAAAAAAAAAAAGCATTAAAGAAAAACCAACAATTAAGACAAATAACAATTAAATGAAAAATAAGCCAAACACCAAAATAATAAAGTTACTGCAACAGTTCTAATGCTCAGGCCTCCAGAAACACCACATAGGCCTACAAACGAATAGCCAACATCAGAATGGCACCGGAGCAAGGCATCAAAAATAAGTAAATAAACAACCCAATACATACAAACAAGAAATGTATAAAGAAAATACAATAATGAAATAAAAAGAAAAAAACCAAAATAAACAGAAAACGAAACAAACAAAATCAATCAAATTAAACAAGAAAAATTAAATCCAAAAGCTTAACTGATAGGCAGCCTTGCGGACGCGTATCCGAAGCCCGCTTTAACAGCCCCGGCGACGTGCAAGGCAGCAAAACAGTATACAGTCCAATGACACGATCGAAACCAAAATATATCCGTAAGCAAAACAGCAGCTGCGTCACGTGAAATCACTAGCCGAGAACTGGACTCAATGTTCCCCTTTCCCTTTAACCCAGGAGTATGACAATTAGTCAAAAAAAGAAATAATTAAACAGAACAAATATGAAAGACAAAAGCGGCATACTTACAATTGATGTTGAATACTGGACGCAACGCTGTATGGTTACTCACTACCGGTGCCGCAGCTCAGTCCAGCGATCAGCCTTCACACACATACGCACCTGCCCTTGCTGCTATATTACTAAAAGCAACACGCTATAAATAATACACCTTAAATGGTCGCAAGTTAAGTATCAAAACATACCTGCAAGTGAACTCCGCCACAACTTGCCGCAATGCCAAATGCCACCAGCTCCGCTCTAAATTAAACTATAAATAGCGCATATTAGCCTCGCAATATGCGCATCACTACACCACCAACAAAAACTCTACATACCTGAATGGAAAATGGAACGGAAACGGAAATGCCAGGGAGAGAGAGAGAGAAGCACCCCAAGTCAGAAAACATACCTACCCGTCAAAATAAGGGTCCTTAAATAGGGCAGCTATTATCACTCAATTGGTTTACCAACGACACTCCAACCAACCAATAAGATGACGTAACTCATCCTGCCACACTGTGTTATTCTAACTTTAACTACAAATCTAATAACTGAAGATAAACATTGTATGACAACGAACTTGCAAATGTAAATGTAAATGTAGTGTAACTGACATCAAATTATGGTAGCTAACGTTAGTGAAGCTTTGGTCATTTAAAGGGATAGTTCACCCAAAAATGAAAATTTGATGTTTATCTGCTTACCCCCAGCGCATCCAAGATGTAGGTGTCTTTGTTTCTTCAGTAGAACACAAATGATGATTTTTAACTCCAACCGTTGCTGTCTGTCAGTCAAATAATGCTAGTGGATGGGAACTTCTACTATAAGAGTAAATAAAACTTGCTTAGACAAATCAAAATTAAACCCTGCAGCTCGTGACGACACATTGATGTCCTAAGACAAGAAGCGATCGGTTTGTGCGAGAAACCGAACAGTATTTATATCATTTTTTACCACTAAAACACCACTGTGTCCAGCGGCATTCATCACTCGATTCGTTTGGTCTGATTGCGCTCTGACAACGGCAGTGATGTCTCGCGCATATACTTCAATGAGAGCGAGACATCACTGCCGTTGTCAGAGCGCGATCAGACCAAACGAATCGAGCGATGAATGCCGTTGGACATAGTGGTGTATTAGAGGTAAAAAATGATATAAATACTGTTCGGTTTCTCGCACAAACCGATCGCTTCTTGTCTTAGGACATCAATGTGTCGTCACGAGCTGCAGGGTTTAATTTTGATTTGTCTAAGCAAGTTTTATTTACTCTTATAGTAGAAGTTCCCATCCACTAGCATTATTTGACTGACAGACAGCAACGGTTGGAGTTAAAAATCATCATTTGTGTTCTACTGAAGAAACAAAGACACCTACATCTTGGATGCGCTGGGGGTAAGCAGATAAACATCAAATTTTCATTTTTGGGTGAACTATCCCTTTAAGCTAGCTGCAATTAGAGTCTAACTAACGTTATTATCTTCCAATAAACATTAACTAAAGCTGGTTACATAAAATACAGCTATATTGACTAGACTCATGAGAAGTCGGCTAATGCATTCAAATGTCAAAAATGCAGTAATTTCATCAAAAATCATGACTAAAACTATTTTCATAGTATTTCATTTTCTCCATAGAGAAGTTTATTTTTTACGAAAACTTATAAATTATTTAAGACAGTCCTACTGTATCTATCAGAGGATGTGTGTGTTTTGTTCATCATCAGTTATAATCTCAACTTTTTTTATTTTAAAGAATACTGATATTTTTATTTATCATAGCCTACTTATATAATTAATTATACCTACTTATACTACTTAATTATAATTACATTTTACTTTTAATTTATAATAGGCTGCTAATACTAATTATATTACACTTATTAAATTTATTATTAATTTAATTATTAATTCTGGCATACATTTAAATTGACACCATGGAGTTTCTTATTTGTTGTGTCTGATTTAGATCTGTGTCCTAAACACGTTTACACAACAACGATATGGTTAAAATGGAGAAGTTTTCCTTTGAGTTTTCCGCGTACATACGACACCATTGTCAAAATTATCCCCCTTTCATATAAATCCGTGAAAATGACTAAAAACGCTGTATTTTGCTGGCAGGCCATTAGATGGCGATGAAACACTATAGACTGAACATGTAATGCGCATGTGCATGACATCATCGTTTTCACTGATTTGAGTTTTTGTTTACACGGAGACTGTTTTAAAAAACTTGCATTTTGAAACCCGTTTTCAAAAGTTTGCGTTTTCAGGCCACCAAAACGCGTAAATGAACTGCAAAAACGCATACAAATTTTTCAGTTTTTAGTTGAAAACGGTGTTGTGTGACACTAGCGGCACCTATGGACTTACAAAAATACAACATATTTTGCAAGCGCACCTTTCGCAGGTCGCACATCCGTCAGCTTGAACATCACAAAAGCTCGTACGGTTGCTTGTGAAGGCACGTCTCAACAGGTAAATGTAGGCTACTCTCAATAAAATGCCCAACATATTAGAAATCCTTTTCACTGTGTTGCTATGTGTTCCTTACAAAGTTAGTGTTACAGTTATAGTGTTACTTACTAAGTAAACTAACATTGTTTATTAGCTATAAACCCATTCAATGTTACTACATCAACCACATTTTTTTTACATGGCATACCCGGTGAAAAAAAAAAAAGTCAACGCATGTCACTGTACCTGACCTTAGAAAAACACATAATGCTGAGTGTATGGAAGACACCCAACATTACGGGCTGATCTTTGTACAGGATCGCCCTGAGCCTTTTACAACATTCGTTTAAATACCCAGACCAAGACAAAAACACTAACACCAGCAATTATTTTTTTCTGCCGCGCAGAAAAAAATAACTGCCGCGCAGAGAACAGACATGAAAATCATGTGTGGAGAAATCCATTTGATTGTAGTAGTTTAAATGAGAAATAATTGCAGTGCTCTGGACAACCGCTATAGAGTTATTGTCGCTATAGAGTTACAACCGGTGAATGTGGTTTACAGGTTCCATAGAAAGAGAACGATTGAGCGCTTGTGAGCTGGCTGGCCCTGAGCCAATCAGTCGCGGTAAGAATACTGTAATGTTTGCGGACTAAAAACCTTAATATGAGAGGCAGGGCTGGACTGGGACAAAAAAATGGCCCTGGCATTTTTGCTCAGACCGGCCCACCACAATCGGTCGGACACCACCCACCAGAGTATTACAATTAATTGGTAGAGTTATTAAAAATACACTTAGTAAGAGTAGGATTTCTAGATGGACAATGTGCTCCATGATATAAAAGCTAGTTAACCCTTAGAACGTGGATGTAGAATACTGATAATTCTATAAAGATTTTTTTTTTTTTTCAATGAAACAGAGCAGAAAAACTATAATTTACAATTACAAATATACTTTGTTTTAAAGAGCACAAACCCCTGTTTAAGTGTCAAACATTTACCTCTCATTGTTTAGATACTCCCCATTAAAAACAATGAAAAAGAAAACTATACTACCAAATTACTCACAAAAAAACGTCCTAATAAAATTATATTCATGTTATTCACTTGCCATAAACAACCAAGTGTTCATACCAGAGTAATCGGGTACAAGAGCTACAAAACATAACTTTTTATAGCTGAAAAGTGAGATCTAGTAGACCATCATCACGACTAACAGCTATAAATAGACACTTATAGTCTCGTTGTGAAATAAACGCATCATCAGTAATATTACATTATAATAATAACCTGAATTTTTTTTTTGAAAAATCAAATTGCATCATTTCAGGTTTTTCTATGAGAAGGGCCGTTACTGCATAAGTGAACTCTGATAGCTACAAGGGCACTGCTAGCTACAAAAAACAGTGCAAAATAACTTTTGCTGTGCTATTTGACTTTAGCTGACTGAGTGACCAGTGCAGTAGGTGACAGTCTGACTTTATAATAACGACGACGATTATGTCGTCTTATAATATTCATTCATTTAAGCATCATCGTCGTCGTCGTCGCATCATGAGTCCCTCGCTGTTAATCATGTAACTACCCTGCTTACCGCTTCTATTATACTCTCCTGCTTACTCTGTCCCTCATTGGCTTCACTGTCAGACACCTGCTGCTCCTCTGCCTTACAGGTGTCTCCTCCATGTTCTTCTATGTTCACCTGTTTTTGCACGTCAGGTACTGTAGGTTTGGAAACTGAAGCTACAGTAACCGCACTAAACATGCCAGTAATTTTTGCACGTTGAGGCATCAACCCCAAAAAAGTTTTTATTTTTTTGCCCGCAACTTCTCCGCACCCCCCTTGCACTTGCGCTTTTGTTTCTCCATCCTCCTAATCCATAGATGTTCTGGCGAAACAGAGGGGACGGGGTGGCGTCTGTTAAGAGATGTGATTGGGCCAGCCCAGTGTCAGTATGGAAAATGAACCAATGGGCCGCTGTCCCTGCTTTATGGGCCGGTCGTTGGCCAATTTTATGTTTATTAAAAAAAATCATATCATATAGCGGCCCCGCCCTCAAGTGCGTCGGCCCACCGGGCATTTGCCCGGTATGCCAGATTACCAGTCCAGGCCTGATGAGAGGCAACGCGAAACGAAAAGAAATGTGAAATAAAACGCCATGTTTTAATGAAAAGTGGCGGAAATAACGGATGATGGGCACAGAATGCTAAAACTCTGAGACATTTACAATCACACACCCACCACAGGTGTAGCTTGCAAACTCAAAATACATCAGTGATATACCTCAGTTTAAATAGATTTTTGTGTGTGGTCGTGGTGTGCGTTTTTAAGGGATGTTTAAATAACTATAAAAAGAGTTAACGTTCACTTTTCTTAAAAATATTTAGCTATCAGATCTGTTTAAATGCTTCAGTTTGTTTTCACTTTATAATATATTAAAACAAATGGAAGCATTTAAACTGATATAATACTGTATATCAGTTTAAATACTTAAATATTATATTTTATTATATTATAATGTAAGCCTAATAAAAATGATCTCACAAGGGGATTGTTTACTTGGGTGAAGTTGGTTTTATATTAACACATTCGGACTTCTGTTAAATTCAGACTTTCCAATAAATGTGCAATAAATTGTTTGCGAATTTTAAGCAGCGCCATGATATTGACAACCAACGATTGTCAACTTACAACATTTTTCACAGTCGATCAAAATAGGCAAGTATTGTTTTAATGGCATATTTACTTGTGAATGTCCACTGAATGTCCAATGTAGTGTGATTAACAAGGCTATTGAATACGGATGTCCGAATGTGCGAATATAAAACCTACTTTACCCAAGTGGATTAGGGCTCCTTGCCACGAAAAATCTTGAAACCTCCTGGTATAAAAAATCTGGGAAATTAATAAGCAATAAACATGTAATTTTAATGGTTTAACACTGTCTGTTGCTAATAATTGACTGTACAAAAAAATATTATGGTTGTTCCAAACCATCATTGTAACTGCTCATATTATATTATTATAAAGAATTAAACTGTCCTGCAGGAGGACAGAAATTATTTTTTAATAGAATTTCTTGGTAAAGACTGGTACAGTTAATACAGCAATGTGAAAAAAAAAAAATCTCAAGTAACCTAAAATGTGCTTAATTTAGTGACTGAACTGCTTGTTAAATGTTACAGTTGCATGATAAAACCATTTTTTTCTGTGTTTATGTTGATTGTACAGGTCTGATATAAAGTATGTTTTTGCTCAGGTGGCCAAAATGTGCGCTCAACAAAGAAAAGTTTTGCTCAGCGAGAAAAAAACTTAGAGGGAACATTGGTAAGCGCTGACCTTAATCGCGGTGACATCAAACCAAACTTATTTTCAACAAATCATCAACATCTAAACCTCTGGTAATTCTCAATAAAAACTTTTGTAGATGTATGTCAGTGATGTTGCACTACATTGTATTCAGAGGAATTTCTTAATATTTTTGGCCCACCTATTTACATGGTGGCCGGAATATAAAACAAATCTGGATATAAAGCAAGTATAACAACACCACCACAAACTATGACCTCAATGCTAAAACATGTGATTGAATTTACACCTCTATTACAGCATAAAAAAAATCCTGAACATTTTAGAAACATAAAAGCAGAATTTATGGCTGAGCTTTTTACAGTACCATAATGCAATAAAAAGTCTATTTTCCCTTATTTCCAGCTTTTTCCATGATCTTATTGTGTGGAAGAATACAAATTTGAATAACAATAGTGGTTTGTATATGGATATATATATATATTTTTTTCTCATTTAATTTCAGAATCTGTATTGGAGTACTGAGCCAAAATAACAGAAATCATGAGAAATGTCCAAATATGTATGGACCTAACTGTAGGTGTGTGCTCTCATGAAAATGTTTGGGAAACATATGTGTATTTAATCTATCCTTCAATGTATTAACCTTAACACTGTTTCCTCTTTCTTTCCCACTCCCAGTTAAACTTTGGTTTCCTGCTTGTGTGCTTGATGTTATTGGAATCTCAAAAACTGCTTGGCAAACTCACAATTAAATGAAATATTTCAAATCAACAACAAAATCTGACATGAACTGTCCCATAAACGTTGTTTCTTTTGCACAAAAAGAGTTAAAAAGCTTGTTTTTTAGGCTAGATGAGCCGATGAGCATGTGCAGTCCTCTAACTGCAGCTGCAGTGACGCAATGACTTTATCAATCAGCGATTGGCTCTTTTACTTAGAAGGCGGGATGTATTTAGCCATATAGCGAGTTACAGTTTCTCCATTCACCATCTTTTTAGATCTATATCTTTGATCTGACTGCAGAAATACGCTACGGCTCTACCACTCAAAAACTAACTTATCTTCATCATTATATGGCAAACAAGAAGAAAGAAACAATACGATTTATTTTTATAGGTCAAGTATTGTGATAATTGCAACAGAATTCACTCATTAGGCTACCCTGTGAGGCAACTGACTGGATGGGCCTGACTGAACGGATGGCTACGTGACTGTGTGTATCATATTCAGTTTTTGCGATGATCTTTGCTGTGTGTGTGTATATATATATATGTGCAACATAGACAATTGTGCAGTCTCTCTGGATAAAAGCTTAATGTATTAAATGTAATTGTGGGCAGTTGTGGATTATAGGCATATTATTTCTAAGCATTTCAACCTTCTTAAATTTTACTAGTTGAATAACCAAAATAAATCAAATTTCCAGTCATAATTCCAGTCATAGTCATAGTCACAGTCAAATTTTCCAGTCATTCCAGAAATAACTGAGAAAGATGTGTAGGCTAATACATAAGTATTTTATTACAGCAGTTTAGCACACTCTGTTTCCTTAATTCTTTATTACATTCTATAATAACTTTTATACATTTATACATCTGTTAGTGCTGATGCAGTAAATACAATTCTTTTTAGTTCCTTAAACCAAAGAACAGCAGAGCAACAAACAAGCTGTATTCAGTAAATTAAATCAATTGTGTCTCATATTCAGTTTTTGTGCTGATCTTCACTAGAATCTGAAGTCTTGAATCTGGACTCACTGAAACAGGAAGTAGAAGAGCAGAGGAGAGAAGAGCAGGAGGAAGCTTCCCTTAAACACTTCATCTAATCAAGATTATGAAGAAATTGGTGTTACTACTACTAATAATAATAATACACTGTAAAAAATTACCGTGATTTTAACAGTAAAAGACTGTAAAAATGCTGCGGTGAATAACTGTTAATTGGTTTACAGAAAGTTTCCGTACTATATACGGTGAATAACTGTAATAGATCTAACGGTACATTTAATGTAATTTTACGGTAAAATACCATTAAATTCACCGTTTTTGAAAGTGAAAAATAACAATTCATTGTAAAATTTACAGTGAAAAAACGTAAATTGACATTCCCACAATTCCCTGCGTGACACTTCACATTTGATATATTTTTTGTTGAAATAACTCTGTTTCTTCTTAGTTTTTCTCATTTTTTTCTAATCAGTTATGTACATTAGGGTTTTATGTTACATCTAATGTTGTTAAATTAATGTTTATTGCATTTTTAAAATGTCATGTGTGTTACCATGATGGTGTTTAGTGTGTGTGTAAATGACACTGTGTGCACCTTCTATATATTAGTGTTGTCCTCCTCAGCTTGTGGAAAAGCTGCTTGTGATAAACTTTGATTCATCATGTGACTCTTATCACCACTGTGTTTGGTGACTGTCAGTGTATGATAAAGATACAAAACAGATATTAGTACTTCATTAGGTTGGTAAATTAACATTATATCAGTTAATGAAATATGTTATTTTACCGTAAATTTTACTGGGATTTTTTTTACAGTGTACTGAAATCCAATGTTAAATATACACATTTAAAATGTAAAATTCACATGTAACTCCGTAAGTATGTTTACGGTTTGATGTCATTTTTACAGTATTGTTCTGGTAACCACAGCTGCCGGTATTTTTCCGTAGAAACAACGGGATTTTTTTTACAGTGTAGTTATTAAAAAATGGCATGTTTATTGTTGATCAGTTTCATCACAATTTTTAAAAACTCTCAGAAAGCACTTGACTAATTCATATGCTTTTCATGCTGTTCAAGCTTTACACTATTTTTGACTACTCTTGATATTGTGCATCTTATGAACCATCACTTGTGTATTATTATTGTTTGTTTGAATTATTGAATGACTTGTATAAATCATTTCCTTGGTTTATGTTACTGTAGGTAAAATCAAACTGCACACAGTCAAATGAGGAACAATACCTGCTGCATTGCAAAGGTCAGTGTCACAGCAGTGGAGAGACAACGTCCCTTCAGCTATCTGATGGATCCCTGGTACACACTTATCTGCACACACTTTAGATGTGAAGAACACCTTAGAGGAACCTGCAAAAAAGACATAAACAGCCATATAATAAGACAAAACTATTCCAAGATTTGCAGTCATGTGAAGAGATCCACAAGTACTTTCTCTCCAGCTTCACTTTCAGTAAATTAGTACAGCAGATTTCCACTTCACACTGGACTTACCAACTGTTTGTTCCAGTACACTCCTCGCACATTTAGAATATCCAACTGGACATGTTTCCACTTTTGCTTTACAGGAACCCGTCGAATCAGGTAAGCACGAGTAACACCTGAGAGAATTTCCTTAAAAACAGAGAGACACTGAGTTTCCACTTCACAGTATGTGTACCAAATTCAATACTTGCTGTTTTTTGTACCTCCAGTGAGAAAAATGAAAAGAAGAAGGACAGAGACTCTCAGATCCATCTTGTGTCAGGAACTTACTTTCACTTGCTGCAGTGAATACTGACCGAGGTTAAGACTTTTTCTCCGGCATAACTCTTGCACAAAGTTTGTACATTGCTTGTGTGATATCCATTGGCTCTCCTTCTTGGTTTAAAACGGAAAGATATTCAATATTGCGATGTAGGCTAACCCCTTTTTTCATTGTTTGCCACATAACTTGCAAGAATATAAGAATATAATGCAATATTCATTTACACACAGTTCAGTTCAGTAAGCTTTTACAGAAGTTATTAAACTTCAGTGTGTTGATTTTGATTTAAAAATATTTTGTAGTTCGTATTAATTTACCAAAACCTGGTTGTTACTACTTAAATGTTTCCCCCAAAGATTTAACTTCGGGAAGACCCTGTCTGTGCACAAGTAAAACAAATACATTTGAAAATGATGTTAAAGAATGATTTCTATCACATTTTAACTTCCCCTGGGGTCAGTAGCAACATTTGACTGTGTCTATTCAAGTATAAATTGTGTAGACTACACGTGTTGCAGCAGTGTGGGTGAGTAGCTGACAGAAGTGGTTTATATTGTATTAAACTGTTTGCTTTCCAATAAAAACAGTCTCTGAGAAACTCAAGGAAATGCAAAAAGTGTTGCAGCCATCCCCACTCTCCCCCTACAAAAGATGATCTGCTGCCATCTGGTGATAAATAATGCTAAATGTAATTTTAAAATGTATTAAAATTTTACAACATTTTCCAACAGTTCCAAAAGGAAAAAAGCAAGTCCGGAGTTAACATCAATTTATCAGTGTTACTACATTTTTTTATCTTTTAGCTGTCACCTGTTTACTTTGTGAGAAGATGCAATGGAATGAAACCTGTTGACTGAATCATTCAGCCAGCGTCAGTGAACCATCTCATCTCAACCGATCATGAAAACACGGATGAACATCGGAAGATATGCTGAAAGACACTGTACTTCATAATATTTATCATCTCACTTGTAATCGAGACATTAACAAAGACATTTTCGTCATGTTAGGCATAAGATTAATGAATGTATACATATTGTAAACTCAGTTACTTTTCCTGATATAGCCTTCAGTAAATTCACTTAAAGGGTTTGTTCACCTAAAAATGAAAATCCTGTCATTAATTACTCATTTTTGGCCGGCTCCTGCATCAGCATCACACTCATGCGTCGTGCTGATCATGTGAACAGTGTCGGGGAGTTCACTAGAACCTGGAAGCACTGAACGTAAATAACGTATGAGAATGACACAGAAGAGAAGATATTGTTGAATAAAATCATTCTTTTTGTTTTGCTAACAAAAAGTGTTCTTGCCACTTCATAAAATTAAAGTTGAACCACTGCAGTCACGTGGACTATTTTAACAATGTCTTTAGTAACCTACCTTTCTGAACCTTGAAAGTGTTGGTTAACATGCACAAAAATATCTTCATTTGTGTTCCAAAAGTATCATGCAGTATTATAGAATTAAGCAGTATTAAGCAAGGCTGATTTTAGGCCGAGTTTACTTTTTTCCCATCGAGGGAAGGGGGTGAGAGGGCCAAGTTTCGAGAGTCACGGTTCGCAACTGACATTAAGTAATTATAAGAAAGTTTCTCTTAATTCTTAACAAAAATGTGTTTCTGGGTCAAAGTTATGGAATGTCAAGTCTGCCGAAATTAAAAATAAATAAATACATAAATAAATATACAAAGAAATGTAAAAAAGCAAAAATAAATAAATAGATATATAAATAAATATATGTTGGGGTCACAGTGACACCTTGTGGTGTGGCCGAAATACAAGAAGTGTAGCCTGTAGTCTTCAAAATTAACTTTAAAATAAAAATAATTTTTTGGAAGTTACATTAAAATGCAGTTAGCTCAAAAATATGAACCTGTGCGCCGCAAACTTCCGGGTTGGCCTACAAAAATATGTCATGCCTGAGGTACTCGATTGCAAAGAAATGTAAAAATACATAAAGGTAAAAATGTAGAAATGAATAAATGTGGAAATGAACAAATATGGAAATAAATACATAAATAAAGAAATGTAGAAATAAATAAAAATCAAATTGAATAAATATAATATATATATATATATTTTTTTTGCTTTGCTTTTCTATGTATATTTATTTATTTATTTATTTATTTATTTATTTTTGCTTCTTGTTTTTTTTTTTTTACATTTCTTTGTATATTTATGTTTTTATTTATTTTTAATTTCGACAGACTTGGCATTCTATACAAAGTGACTCAAAATGAGCAAGTTCATTATTGTGAAATTTTTTCAATATTTCGACAGACATATTCAGTGTTTCTTTTAACTCTTTCAGGGAGTTTAACATGAGTTCAGGGGATCCTCTCACTTGGTACATTACAATATTAAAGGTTAAAAAAATATTGTAGGAGCCATTTGTATTGTAAAGTTTTTGTTGTCCACTGAGGTGCGCTGTGACTCAGTATATTTTAGAAAAATATTTTAGAAAACCTGGGTAACAAGTGTGCATGTTGGTAATCGGGAAGCACAGTTTTTTGTGTCCGGGTTTTACAATGGATAAATTAATAAAGCAGAGTAGTGACACTTAACCTGTCAAGTATCTTCATTCAACAGCTTGCAACACAGAAGGTCTTGCTAAAACACACATATGTAGGAGATGTGAAATGGATAAAAATAATTCAAAAAATAAAAGAAGACTTGAATAAGCCCATTAATGGAAGTGGGTTTAAGACAATGTTTATTCAATGGAACAAAATAAAGACATTGTTTGCTTCTATGGACTCTGTACGCATGAAAAACTTGCTCACTCCTGTTATCAAAGACAAGACTCTTGTTGCTTTTGTGATCTTTAACTTCACAGGAAAATCCTTATATTGAGAACACAATTATTGTTTTACAAATTCAATACAAAAAATAAACAGATGATTTATTTATTGAATCAATAAAGAAATAATTCTAATATCTTCTTCTGATAGATGATTTGATATATGTATTATTGTAGGATGTGAAGAGCTGCTGGATTCAGTGCAGCAGGAAGTAGGAGAGCAGAGAACAGCAGAGGAACAGGAAGCTCTGGGAGACACTCTGAGCACTGTTACACAGGTTCCCCTCACAACATGAGATGCTCACAACATTTCTAACCGCTGTTGTGGCATCACAAATGGATTTAGAGATACAGCCTTTTACCGTCGCTGTCACGCTTCCAGAAGTCTCTGATGAAAAGAAAAAAAAGGTTGATTCAGTCTATGAGTAACCATTTCTACTCGACCCACTCCCAGCAGGATTTGAACTGTGGTCTCCGGCATGGGAAGCGGGCGTGCTAATGAGGAGGCTAAAGACTGTAGTCTGTAGCGACAGTCGCTAGAGATCAGGAGAGTTTACACGCACAGCTTTTACTGGCCTACAACAGTTACATAAGCTGGGCATTGGTATATGATCTGTGTCATTTGTTTAAACCTAAGAGAGTTTAAAAGATCATGACTTTAATCTTCTTCCTTTTTCAGATTCTCACCTGTTGCTGTAATGCAGCGGTCTTCGTCTCCTGAACAGCTCAATATGGCTGAGCAGCTCTCCCCATCACAAGTGTAGCATTTCTTTCCATTCGGGACATTAGAGGGATCTACGGGGGAAATCACGTATTCTTTTATATTCTCATATCTAATACAACACTCCTTGAGCAGAAACAACTTAGTTACTGCTCAATTCAATCAGTACACGATGAGTCACCCTTTTATTTTCTGATTAAATGTCCTTTGAAGTAAGATGAGTGTTGACTTAACAGAAGATAGTTATTTGCACAGTCATTGAACCTTACCTGGAGCATCTTGGAGGTTACACAGGTCTGTGTTACAGCAGGATGTAGCTGTCCTGACAAGGCCAAAGTTTATGGACCCACTTTGACAGGCAGGAACACATCCTTTACCCTGCACTTTAGAAGTAATGTCACCTAACATATGAATGAAACAGAAAAGATCAATTAAACTGGAAAACTGATTTATAAATATCTACATTTAGCACTGTTTTATTTAAATTTTTAAATACAAATCATAACAATCTGAGGGAAAACCAATTAAAAAATCTATGTAGAATATTTTGTGATTAAAATTGTAAATTTTGTTCTGTTGCAGCTCCAGCGAATTATAGCAGCATCTCCATTAGTCAAATATAACAGTAAATTTAAGTCATATTGGACTTACCAACTTTTGTTATCCCTGTTGAACTCTCACACTGAGAATATCCACTGGGACATGTTTGTTCCGTTTGTCCCGTACAAGAACCTGTCAGACTCATACACTCATAACATTTGAGAGAGTGTCCTGTAGTAATAAAACAGAAACAGTGAGAGAGAACATCTAATGATCTGTATTAGTAATCAAAAACATCACAAACATTATTTGTCTTTGTACCTGCAGTGAAAAGAATGAAGAGAAGAAAAACTGAGATTTGCAGATCCATCTTTGATCAGAAGGAGAATGTAATAACGCACCTGTTTCAGTGTTCATTTTATATCTTATCAAAAGGGGAGGGTCTTTATGATAAAATGAAAGTGTAACAGAAGGCAGTTCTTGTAACAGAAACTTAAAAGGAAGGCATCAAGGTTTAAAAAAGAATTGCAAGAAATGTATAGGTTTACCTAAACCAACTTCCTTAAAGTGTAGTTGACCCAAAAATGGAAATTCTGTCATCTTTCATTGTCGATGTCAATTTTATTTATATAGCACTATTAAAATAACACATGTTGACCAATGAGCTTTACATCATCTCAGTGTCAAAACATAACACAATAATAATAATAATTATTATTATTATCAACAAGACAAATACGCCATGGCAAATAACTATGTCTTAAGTTGTATTTTAAAAACGTACAGATTCAGTATCCCTAACATGCAAGGGTAAACTATTCCAAATCTTAGTGAAAACCGAAAACGCACAATTACCTTTCTGACTTAACTTAGTACTTGGAATTTTACGTACATTTTGATTTGTTGATCTCAATGTTCTTCCAGACTGATACTCAATTAGCAAATCTGATAAATAAGCCAGTGCAAGGCCATGCAAAGATTTATACACTAATAAAAGAAGTTTAAAATCAATCCTATACTGTATAGGAAGCCAATGTAGAGAGACCAAGGATGGAGTGATGTGTTCACGGTTTTTAATCTCTTAAACTCCGGGACCATTTTGGGGATTTCCACCTGGAATTGGCCTACCCAAATTAAAAAGCTTCCCATACCCACATACAGTGCTCTAAATTCAAAATTGTGGTGTCATTTCACAGGAAACCCTTTGAAGTTACATAAAACACAGCTAAAAGTGATTTTAAAAAAGAATAAAAACAAAGAATTTTTTTTTAAATTCTTATTTGAAAGTGTATAACTCAGGCCCTGAGTGCTCTAGCACCTGCACATAGATCTATTTGTTTCCTCTAGTCTAGATTTCAGCAAATAATGGGAAAAATAATTTTGTCTCTATTGTATGCAAGAGTTATTCAAATGCACCTGAAGGGAAGAACATAATGATCCTTTGGAAGATCATTCAATCTATGGATGTCACACTTAATCTACATGGGCAAATTCCTTGGAATGAGAGATTTCTTGTGATATATGACATGACTGTTTTGGGAAAAATATAAAAAATACTTATTTGTGGAATATTTTCTTCGCAATCATCATGCAGAAATTTGTGTCTGGGACCAATGCATATGTAAATTCAATTTTACTGCTTTTTTTATCATAAAAACAAAAGTTAAAAGTACTCTCTGTAAAGTTTAGATTCTAAGCTTTCAAATGATACCAAATATGGCAGGGGTCGGCAATTAAGCTTGGCATTGGGCCAAAAATATTTTCGCCACTACATGGCGGACCAGAACATAGTCAAAGTATAATTTAAGAAATTAATAAAATGAAACTAGAATTGCCTGTGGCAGACTGTTAAGGCAGAAACACACCAAGCCGACGGTCAGCCATCGGTAGTTTTTGTTCGTCGGCCGACTAAGTTTTCTCAGTGTGTTCCACACCGTTGGCTGAAGTTGGTCCCCGTCTGCTTTTTTCGGGGAAAATTTTGAATCGGCGTCGGAGCTCGGTCCATCGGGCCATCTGATCATTCTGATTGGCCGTTCAGCTACTGCCACCTGCTGGTACAGAAAGACATTTCATCTCACGCATGCGCAGAACGATGTGCTACTTGGCCGTCGGCTGTCGAGCGTCTGTTTGGTGTGTCAGGGCAACTTTGGATCCAGATGCTGCCGACGTGAGCCAACCCCGCAGTCTGCTTTTGTCGCCAGTAGCTCATCAGCGTTGGCTTGGTGTGTTCCTGCCTTTACAGTGTATTTTGAAACTGGTATTGAGCTGTTACTCTGTGTTAAATCCTGTAGTATGACAGTCATTAACAAAAAGCCACATTTGTGTGGCGGTGTCCAGGTTTTACAATGGATAAATTAATAAAGCAGAGTAGTGACACTTAACCTGTCAAGTATCTTCATTCAACAGCTTGCAACACAGAAGGTCTTGCTAAAACACACATATGTAGGATATGTGAAATGGATAAAAATGACTCAAAAAATAAAAGAAGACTTGAATAAGCCCATTAATGGCATGTTTGAGTCATGCTCATAAACTCTGTTTTATTTCCTCTTTCTATATTGTGAATAATAAATGTGTATCATTTTAATTTGCTTGTTACACAATGTAACCCAACGTATTGTAATAATTATTTGACGTAGCCTATTTTTACACTCAGAATTATTCCTTGGCATCCTCACATACTAAACTGCATTTTTTTTTAATTGTTTGCGTACGCTATTACGTCATGTGTAGAGTGATGTTAACATTTAAGCTAGCTGGTGAGAGAAAATGGCACTATCAAAGAGTCTAAAGAGGAAAGTTGACAGCAAAAATAGGGCATACAAAGAAGAATAGAAAGACAAATATGCGCTCATCCTACCTAGTTTTGTGAATGCAAAGTTGGGACACTGAAATATGGGGTGATACCATATAGGGAAGCCTTTATAATGGATGTGTAAACCTTATAACGTGAATTATGATGGACCCGTATAAGGGCCAGTGGAGTTGTATTCTTTAACAATCTTGCGGCAGCATTTTGAACCTTTTGCAGCTGTAGGACAGATGCTTGACTACCCTTGTACAATGAATTATAGTAATCAAGTCTTGATGATATGAGAGCATGGATTACAATTTCAAGGCTCTTAAAAGTCAGACATGATTTAATCATGGCCAAATTTCTCAAAAGAAAAATAAAACTTGACCACATGATTTATCTGTGTTCAACTTCAGGGAGCTATCAATATCAAAACCCTTGTTTTTGACGCATTCTTGAACGTACATTGACAGTGGGCTGAAACTGAACTCTGCTGCGCCCCTGGCTCCTCTGCTGGTGGTTGCTCGACCTGCGGATCGATGTCCTGACAGGGCGTCTCCAGAGACAGTGCAGGGCTGCAAACATCCAGAAGCGATGGAGCTGAAGGACTGAGCTCTGTGGCGTTGGAAGTGACAGGAGACTGGACATGACGATGGTGTCGTTAAACAACGATGAAGATTTAGATCTTAGGTGGGAGTTGACAAGTCCCTGTCGAAGTCGATCAGCCAGTCTTCTGCTTCTGTTCCCTTGTCCACTGGTGTCACAGGCTCACACCACTGGTCAGAACCACTTTGGCGGCGCTGCATCCGGGGTGATGGCAAGCTCTGCTTCCTTTTCCCTGGGCTCTGGCTCACTTGTTGTGGGTGGTGCCGCTCGGTCTGCGGGGGGCTCACGTGATCTCCGTAGTCACTAGTGTAGAAGCTTGCTCTGGCTGCTCTCTGGATCGGGACACAACACTCTCCAAACACCTAACGATAGTCTCCCTCCAGGATGATTGTAGTTGGCCCCGATCCAGAAAAGCAACTTAAGGGTCTCGTCGTCAAGGGGGCAGTTGATGGCGAGATGACAAAATTTAACAGAAAAGGTAAAAAAGTTTGTGCTCTCTTGAGCCAGGATGATCAATTTTGCCTGGTCGTCCATTTTGGGTGGTACGATTCTCTGTAACACTTGTGTTCAGGCAGGTGTAATAGTTTCTGTAAATAGTTGTGGGATAAACATTTTTAATATGTTTATGAAGGCAGCTACAACTGAGAAAGAAGAAAAAAATTGCTCCGCTATACAACACGTGGTTCAGGTGGAAAAAAAATTCAATTTTATCAATTCTGTATTACTGAGCAGAGTAAGTACTTTTAAGTTGTAAAGAATGTCTGCAAAGTATGTTTGCAAAAAATAACTGAAGGTTTTCTTCTTGAGTTTCTTCTTTAAAGAAATAATAACATGGGGTTGAAAAGTAATAACACTACAATACAAATGTTTTTGTGAAGTAAAAAAAAAAGGGGGGGGGGGGGTGCAGTATTTATTCAGAGAGGAGGAGGGCCTTGGTGTAAAAAAGGTTGGGAACCACTGCCCTAAAGTATTACAATAGGTGCAATTCAGTATATATGACCAACACCTACACACTGGATGCTCATGATTCATCCTGTTTAAACATCCTGTTTAAACAGTTTCATTTTCTCTGAAATCATTAACAATCAGACTTTGGACACTGTAAATGACCCTGAACACATCAGAGTGAGTTTCATCATTTTGATCACATTCACAAGCACTAAAAAGATCAACGTTTTTTTTCCAAGTTTTAAAAAGATCAAAGTATCATGCCAATTACACAATCAGTTCAAAAATGATCAATACAAAACAACAACTGCTCTAAAATAACAAAAGATGCATACCTGACATTAGAAAAATTTATATTATTTTTATATATATATATCATTTTTTTTCTGATGTCAGGTATGCATCTTAAATTAGAAAAACTTTGATCTTTATATATATATATATATATATATATATATATATATATATATATATATATATATATATATATATATATATAATATTATTATTATTATTATTATTATTATTTGTCTGGTCCAAAATAGGAAAAATATCCATCCATGCATTTTCCAAACAAATTAAAGAACAAAAAATTGGGCTAACACAAATGAAGCATAGAAAAAAGGTTTAAAGGAAAACGTGATGGAATCCAGAAAGGGACTTTAGTCCCTTTAGGGCAAGTCCTTGGCAACAATCTTTTAAATGCCTCTGGGGCAGCTAATTCAGACTTCGGTAAAGTTGGTTTTATATTTGCACATTCGGACTTCTGATAAATTCAGACTTTCCAATAAATGTGCAATAAATTAATGTTTGCGAATTTTAAGCAGCGACATGATATTGACAACCAACGATTGTCAACTTACAACATTTTTCACAGTCGATCAAAATAGGCAAGTATTATTTTAATGGCATATTTACTTGTGAATGTCCACTGAATGTCCAATGTAGTGTGATTAACAAGGCTATTGAATATGGATGTCCGAATGTGCGAATATAAAACCAACTTCGGTCCTATCTCTTTGAACATAAAATTCTCCAAAGCTGTTCACCAAGTTTATGATTAATTTTCATATTTGAAATCACCAATGAAATCTGACAACAATCGAACAACTTTTGTTCCTAAGCGTTCAAATCATGACAAAAAGAAAAAAATAAATAATTTTTTTTTAAAGGCTCTCTAAGCGATTCTGAGCGGAGTAACTTCCTGTTGACGTTCAAAGAAAACAAAACAGAGGCCAGCTAGACCCTCCCTCCTACTCCTCCTGCCCCTCCCCCCCGTGCTTCCTGAAACAGTCATGAACGCGCATTTAAAATGTAAGTAGCTTGCGTATTGACGCTGCTTGTCAGTTATTGGCTGGAGCATGTGTATTATGTTAAGTGGTCCAGACTGCATCAGTTTGTTTTTGTTGCCGTTTTCGGAGCTTGTGGCGACTACAGAGACCGCGTTTTTTTACAGTGTGTTCAGGGGACAGGCAGCTAGCGCATAGTGAGGAGATGTTTGCTGTATGTGACAAAAAAATGTTCAGCAATCGCTTGGTGATGTCTGATCGCGCTCTGACAACGGCAGTGATGTCTCGCGCATATACTTCAATGAGCGCTAGACATCACTGCCGCTGTCAGAGCGCGATCAGACCTCACCAAGCGATTGCTGAATGCAGTTGGACATAGTGGTGTATTAGAGGTAAAAAATGATATAAATACTGTTTGGTTTCTCGCACAAACTGATCGTTTCGTGTCTTATGACATCAATGTGCCGTCACGAGCCGCAGGGTTTAATTTGGATTTGTCTGTGCGTGTTTATTGACTCTTACAGATTGTGTGACCATTGACTCGCATTATTTGACTGACAGACATCAACGGTTGGAGTTAAAAATCATCATTTGTGTTCTATTGAAGAAACAAAGTCACCTACATCTTGGATGCCCTGGGGGTAAGCAGATAAACATCCAATTTTCATTTTTGGGTGAACTATCCCTTTAATGCCTATGTGATGTCAAAAGTGCACAAGTCTCAGAACAATAATCCAAATTTGGGTCAAATATGGACAAACCCAGTCATTAGGTTACATTTTTTAATTCAATTTTTAACCAACTGTTGGGTTTGTGCATGTTTACCCAAATTTGGTTGAAAACCCAGCATTTTTTTTAGAGAGTATTTCATTTAAAAAAACAAAATAAAAACTGTCTTTAATAATGAACTCAAAAAGGAAAAACACAAGATTACCATAAGCACCTAATACTAAAATGCAGTACCCAACACAATGAACTGAGGAAGCAAGGAAACAAAGGGCTTACACAGAGAGACATAATGATTGACAGGTGATAAATGTAATTATTAACTTAAGGGAACTAACTTGGAATTAATAAAAACTGAACTGGAGACACAAGTGACAAACACTTGGAAGCAAATAGGCAAGTAGCATAATCCTGACAGGCATGAAATTAAATAGTTTTGAAACAAATACTGGACTGCTAAACTTATGATTATTTTTGGGTTATTTCAGTTCATAATATTGCATCATTTCAGATCACATGGACAATTTTGCAGTCTTTCTGGATAAAATCTAAATATCTTAAATGTAAATGTGAGCAGTTTTGTATTATAGTCATGCATTTCAACCTTTTTAAACTTTACTAGTTGAACAACAAATTTCCAGTCACAGAAATAACTGAGAAAGATGTGTAATACAGTAGTTTAGCACATGCTTGTTCCTTAATTCTTTATTACATTCTATAATAACTTTTATTTTATGTATGGGAAATGTATAAAGTTAGTGCTGATGCAGTATTTTGTTTAATATTCATTTAATAAAATACATACTTTTAGTTCCTTAAACCAAAGTACAGCAGAGCAACAAACAAGCTTTATTCAGTAAATTAAATCAATCGTGTTGCTGATCTTCACTGTAGAATCTGAAGTCTTGAATCTGGACTCACTGAAACAGGAAGTAGAAGAGCAGAGGAGAGAAGAGCAGGAGGAAGCTTCCCTTAAACACTCCATCTAATCAAGATGATGAAGAAATTAGTATTGATTACTACTACTACTAATAATAATAGTTATTAAAATGGCATGTTTGTTGTTGATCAATTTCATCACATTTTTTTAAAAACAGTAAAAACTCTCAGAAAGCACTTGACTAATTCATACGCTTTACACTATTCTGCTCTTGATATTGTGCATCTTATGAACCATCACTTGTGAATTATTATTGTTTGTTTGAATTATTGAATGACTTGTATAAATCATTTCCTCATTTTATGTTACTGTAGGTCAAATCAAACTGCACACAGTCAAATAAGGAACAATACCTGCTGCATTGCAAAGGTCAGTGTCACAGCAGTGGAGAGACAACGTCCCTTCATCTATCTGATGGATCCCTGGTACACACTTATCTGCACACACTTTAGATGTGAAGAACACCTTAGAGGAACCTGCAAAAAAGACATAAACAGCCATATAATAAGATAAAACAATTCCAAGATTTGCAGTCATGTGAAGAGATCCACAAGTATACTTTCTCTCCAGCAGTACTTTCACTTTCAGTAAATTATTACAGCAGATTTCCACTTCACACTGGACTTACCAACTGTTTGTTCCAGTACACTCCTCGCACATTTAGAATATCCAACTGGACATGTCTCCACTTTTGCTTTACAGGAACCCGTCGAATCAGGTAAGCATGAGTAACACCTGAGAGTTTCCACTCCACAGTATGTGTACCAAATAATACATTCAATACTTGCTGTTTTTTGTACCTCCAGTGAGAAAAATGAAAAGAAGAACGACAGAGACTCTCAGATCCATCTTGTGTCAGGAAGAGAATAAAATCACAATACTTCAGTTCCTTTTATATCTGTTAAGGCTTGTTGGGAAACCATGTAAAGTCCTTAAGGCAGTCCTTAAGTCAACATGTCCGTTCAACATGGTCAGTAATGATGCTTCTCTGCTCAGTCTGATGGTTGAGTCATTGACTGTTTCCTGTTCCATGTTCTCCATGCTGCTCTGTGTTCACATATTGCTAATGTTGTCCCTCTTTCTCTCTCTCTCTCTCTCTCTCTCTCTCTCTCTCTCTCACACACACACACACACTTTTAACATTGAGGTTATCGTTTGAGAAATCGCTTACTGTAACCAGAAATAATTTAGGGTTAAATGGTTTGGTTAAATGGGTTTTCCGGTGTAGGAGAGAGTGGGGACAGTTACAACATGTGGCAGTTACAACATGGCTTATTTCTCCATTATCTCTGAATGAGCAAGAGAGATATTCATTTTACACATGCTCAGTTAGTCCCTCATCCTTCCTGGAAGAAAGCAGTGTGTGACTATTGCACCATGTGTGACTATTGCAATACTTTTGCAAAAAATAAAATTAAAGTTAAAAAAGTTTTTTTTTTTTTTTTTATGATCAGTTTTTTTCTCCCCCTCATAAGTATTGTTTGCGGGAAGTATTGTAAAGTAATATTTTGATCTGTTTCTTAGCTTCTAAAATGAATAGCATGTGTCAAAGCTATCGTGTCAAGCTAAGTTTTATCATGACTGTCTTCCCACATCACAACATTGATGTGAATCTTTGTCATAACTTGACAAAATAATTTTATGTATTAATAACGAACCCCTTTTAATAGTCAGATCTCCCCTTTAAGTAAACGATTATTAATAATTTTATAATAAATAATTATAAAAATCAGACTAGACATACATTTGATCTGTTCTGCATTTCCAGTATGCCATAAGAGAGAAAATCCCTACTATAATCTTACTATCGACGATAGCCAAAGATATTGTCAAAAGCATCAAATATTGGCAATATTAAAGAGGATTTGGCATTTCCAATTAATGTAGGCCCATTACACTCTTCTAGTGTTATTATTACTAGTGGGTTACTTTATCAAATAATACTGCCCCACAATAATTTCAGCACATCACCGCATAACTGACGTGCTGTGAGGAAAAAGATTTGGCTATCAGCTCCACTTTGAAAATGTTTTAAACTTTTTTTTTAGGTCTATTATACAATGAATTATAATCCTATTCTTAAAATTATTAATAGTCTATAATATTTCCTAATGTGACGTGGCGTTGATGCTATAAAAGGGTTAAAAGTAATTACTCAACTTTGAAACTATTCTACTAATTCACAGTAGCGACCACGCCACCCGAGAATATACACCCGGCAAAAACCCACAGGTTCTCACAAAATGACCCAGAGACATGAATATCTTGTATAAAAGTACAAATCTTTATTAAAATTATATAAAAATTATTTAGAAGCTTAATTTCTCAGTTAAAATTAGTCTCATTCAGTAATAAAAATGAAGATTATGCACAACAAGTGCAACAAGCTGCCATGAAATACATACAAAACAAAAAAAACAAAAAAAAACAAAAGAGGACAAAAATAAACAAAAAAGAGCAGGGGCTTTGCAAAAAGGGAGGCGGCTATACACCGGCCTTCAACAGGGCCTGTACTACTGAATACCCAAATGTGCACAAAACCACATTTACACACCCCAGGAAATTCACTGCAAATCCACACCACAGGGAGCGTGAGATTTAAAGGGGCCGCGCGCTGAATCGGTGCATAGTTAATGATGCCCCAAAAAGTTAAAAAAAATTTATTTAAAAAAATCTATAGGGTATTTTGAACTGAAACTTCACAGACACATTCAGGGGACACCTTAGACTTATATTACATCTTGTGAAAGAACGTTCTAGGGCACCTTTAAATGCAAATCCAAAAATAATGAATGCAAACCAAACAAATGAATTGACAGCAAACACAAGACTTACATGCAAAACATACATTCAAGCAAATTAAAACAAATTAACGAATACCAAACATAATAGTGAATGCAATAAGGCAAAACAGATTAATTAGATATCCTGTAAAAGCAAAACAGCAGTGTTGAAATTGCAAGCCATGCTGTAGTCCCTAAACCATGCAGCGCCAGAAGCACAGAAGCAGACACCCTCACAGGATTATGGCGGTATTATAATGCCATTAATGACCGAGCGCACAACTGATGCTTGCACGCACAGTAAATCACTTCCGCGAGAAGACAACAGATCTACACGCGAGGAAACGGGAGTCCGCAAGCTCATTTTAAACCCCTGCGCGCAGATCAAGCCCTCGAGTGCTTGGACACGACTCGCAGCACGCGCGTCGTCCCTTCCCACACTCGCTCTCGATCTTCTATTTCGCTCGCGCGAACACTTTTTATTTTTGACAGTCATGGGGCAGGACTTTACTTATTTCAGTGTAACCTCAAATGTCATTGGTCAATTCAGTTTTTCCGGAAGTCTGTTGTGATTGGACGCCTGTTGTAAAACATTAGACATTGCTTCATCAATGGACCAGATGGAAGTGGGTTAAACTTTATTTATTGACTGATTGCATTATTATTATAATATGTCCTTACCAGATAATATATTAACTTGATTTATTATTATTTTTAAGGAGCTGCTGCTGGGGAAAAATGAGAACATAGTTATATTTGCTGTAGTTCACCGCTACATTACCACTATACTTCCACTAAACAGTATCTATGTTTACCCAGCCAAAATTATATCAGTTCTGAGAACTACAGAAATGTGAAAATTGTCCATTAAATAGTTGTAACTATGATTCTAAATCCAAAATTGCTTCATGTGGCTTTGAATGAAAGATAAATCACTTGTTCATATCAGTAAGCAAGAGTTGTTGTGTAAGCTTTTTGTTATCATTCTTTGTCAGTTTAATATATTGTCAGGTTGATATACTTTCCATTAAATACAGTATAAAAGGGTTTCAGCACTTTACCCCGTTGAAAAGTTGCAGTTAAAGTTAAGATACAGTACACAGTATGAATGATCATACCCCTCTGAAACCCAATTTAGAAATTAATATTTATATCGAAGACACTTTTATTTATTCATTTATTTATTTTTTTACAACATTATGTTCAGATGTGGTCAGTTGTACTCATTTATACTGTGCACTGTATTTACTTTGAACTTAAAGGGTTAGTTCACCCAAAAATGAAAATTCTGTCATTAATTACTCACCCTCATGCCGTTCCACACCCGTAAGACCTTCGTTAATCTTCAGAACACAAATTAAGATATTTTTGATGAAATCCGATGACTAAGTGAGACCTGAATAGACAGCAATGACGTTTCCTCTCTCAAGATCCATTAATGTACTAAAAACATACCATCTGCATCGACGTCACTTTCCCGCCGAAAACGCGCTCCTTCAGTTGGACTGAGTGGCAAAAGAACCTGCTGCGTGACTGGATTTAATAGGAGAAACTGCGAAAACGGAGTAAAACAAACAAATTACACTAAAGGTTGGACTCGAAAGTGTTTCTTACAACTTGTCAAATAAACCTAATCCATGGATATTGACATGCAGCCAGGCAGAGGTGTAAAGTACTTGAGTAATTTTACTTGATTACTGTACTTAAGTATTATTTTTGGGGATTTTTACTTTCCTTGAGTACATTTAAAAATCAATACTTTTACTTTTACTTGATTACATTTTTTGAGAAAAAAAAGTACTTTTTACTCCTTACAATTTTATTTACAGTCAAAAAGTACTTATTTTTTGGAGATCACTTAATTCTATTTTCTTTTGCTATTACCAAACCAATTGAATTGCGCTGATGACCAGTTTAATTTAATGGTTATTTATTCAATGAGATTCATTTTCACATTCCATGAAATTGGTCAGACATGTTCATTGGTCCTTTGGAAGTGACGTCATGTTGCATCAATTACCACAATGCACAGCACCTTGACCTCAAAGAATATGCACTAACAAGAAGCAACACTCAGCAGAATGTTCCATTGCAACACCTGCGCCAGCAGCGGCCTGTATTTCTGCCATTTTGGGGTGAAGGCGACTTGGCAGTCCACTAGTTTCTATGGCAATATCAGCTGCTTTGTTAAAAAAAAAAAAAAAACTTTTTCACAAAAACTTTTTGCTCTCAGTCAGTTTGGGTTAAAACTCTTTAAAAGATCTAGTATTAGTATTAGACTTATAAACACTGAATTAATACCGACATATGAAATTGAAATTATGACATGCATCAGAAAAATTGGGAATGTTGGACAATAAATATATGAATATAACAGCTTGATTTTGCAGTGTTGTCTAATGTCCATTGAAGCAAAAGTGTCCAAAAGTGGGAATTATGCGATAATGGACACAGCAGATCATAAGATCATTATGTTTGTAGCGTGATCCATTAAAACGTACAATATAGCTTATTTCAGTTCAGATCTAGATGTTAATATTATTACTCCACTAGGTCTGAAATATATTGTTCGCTGCAAACATGATGATCTTAAATTAATTAATTATTAATTTACTATTAAAAAATGTGTAAAGTTTCATAAAATGAAAATGCTCAATAAAGTAGGCTAACTACGTTACCTCAGATGGATGAATGGTTGGATTCCACAACTGATAAAATAAAACGTATTTAAGACAATACAACATTTACTGTAGGAGCCATACAATTTACTGGTGACTTAATTTAAAAAACTGTTCTACTGTGCTTCAGATTTGGCAGTGAAATTCAGCGATTTTGGGTGCATAAGATGTGAAGGATTCAATGCTCCAGTTAGTATTTTCACCCCATAATGGTGGCGGCGCTTCCGGAGCGCCATCTAGTGACTGTTGCCTAAAAAGTATCAGAGTGTCGCCTCTTGGGTTCTAAGCTCTTTGTTGACCTGGAAATTACAGTGGGTACGGAAAGTATTCAGACACCCTTAAATTTTTTACTCTTTGTTTGTACACATAGCACCCCGTATTGACAGAAAAACACAGAATTGTTGACATTTTTTGCAGATTTATTAAAAAAGAAAAACTGAAATATCACATGGTCCTAAGTATTCAGACCCTTTGCTGTGACACTCATATATTTAACTCAGGTGCTGTCCATTTCTTCTGATCATCCTTGAGATGGTTCTACACCTTCATTTGAGTCCAGCTGTGTTTGATTATACTGATTGGACTTGATTAGGAAAGCCACACACCTGTCTATATAAGACCTTACAGCTCACAGTGCATGTCAGAGCAAATGAGAATCATGAGGTCAAAGGAACTGCCTGAAGAGCTCAGAGACAGAATTGTGGCAAGGCACAGATCTGGCCAAGGTTACAAAAAAAATTTCTGCTGCACTTAAGGTTCCTAAGAGCACAATGGCCTCCCTAATCCTTAAATGGAAGACGTTTGGGACGACCAGAACCCTTCTTCAGAGCTGGCCGTCTGGCCAAACTGAGCTATCGGGGGAGAAGAGCCTTGGTGAGAGAGGTAAAGAAGAACCCAATGATCACTGTGGCTGAGCTCCAGAGATGCAGTCGGGAGATGGGAGAAAGTTGTAGAAAGTCAACCATCACTGCAGCCCTCCACCAGTCAGGGCTTTATGGCAGAGTGGCCCGACGGAAGCCTCTCCTCAGTGCAAGACACATGAAAGCCTGCATGGAGTTTGCTAAAAAACACCTGAAGGACTCCAAGATGGTGAGAAATAAGATTCTCTGGTCTGATGAGACCAAGATAGAACTTTTTGGCCTTAATTCTAAGCGGTATGTGTGGAGAAAACCAGGCACTGCTCATCACCTGTCCAATACAGTCCCAACAGTGAAGCATGGTGGTGGCAGCATCATGCTGTGGGGGTGTTTTTCAGCTGCAGGGACAGGACGACTGGTTGGAATCGAGGGAAAGATGAATGCGGCCAAGTACAGGGATATCCTGGACGAAAACCTTCTCCAGAGTGCTCAGGACCTCAGACTGGGCCGAAGGTTTACCTTCCAACAAGACAATGACCCTAAGCACACAGCTAAAATAACGAAGGAGTGGCTTCACAACAACTCCGTGACTGTTCTTGAATGGCCCAGCCAGAGCCCTGACTTAAACCCAATTGAGCATCTCTGGAGAGACCTAAAAATGGCTGTCCACCAACGTTTACCATCCAACCTGACAGAACTGGAGAGGATCTGCAAGGAGGAATGGCAGAGGATCCCCAAATCCAGGTGTGAAAAACTTGTTGCATCTTTCCCAAAAAGACTCATGGCTGTATTAGATCAAAATGTGCTTCTACTAAATACTGAGCAAAGGATCTGAATACTTAGGACCATGTGATATTTCAGTTTTTCTTTTTTAATAAATCTGCAAAAATGTCAACAATTCTGTGTTTTTCTGTCAATATGGGGTGCTGTGTGTACATTAATGAGGAAAAAAAATGAACTTAAATGATTTTAGCAAATGGCTGCAATATAACAAAGAGTGAACAATTTAAGGGGGTCTGAATACTTTCCGTACCCACTGTATAACAGTCAGTGGAAGAAAATGGAGGAAGTCAAAAATCAGCCACAGAATCAAGAGCACCCATGGCCAACAGTTCATCTGATGATGAAGATTTTTTCGCTTCTTTGAAACAGACAACACATGAAGCCAGCAAAGAGTTGGATGGATATCTGGCCTGTGTTTCAGACACCAGTGTTTCAGACACTGCGGATTGATTTTTAGCCCCAAAAGAGCTAGGCTTGACACTCACAATTTTGAAAATCAGCTTCTGCTCAAGTTAAATCCAAGGTTTTGCAACTCTGAGTAGCATGTTGCATACTGGCATTAGGTAGTAGTCTTATAGTTTGATAATTAAATACAATTAAACACAAACAGTTCTAAAGGAGGATAAAACTTTGTATGTGGTTCATTCACTTCATGTTTTTAGAGATTAAAAGCTTAAACAAGAATCTCTAGTTTTCATTCTTGCTGTTACTTTTACTTTTTTAATACTCAAGTACAATTTTAATGTAGTACTTTTTTACTTTTACTCGAGTATGATTCTGGACAGATACTTTTACTTTTAATTGAGTAAAATTTTCACTCAGTACTTGTACTTTCACTTGAGTAACATTTTTGAGTACTTTTTACACCTCTGCAGCCAGGAGTCGTGTTTCCTGACATTTATATGTGCCTGATTTTGATGCCGGGGAAATACATAAAGCAAATCTGCCTGTGAATATTTTATAACTACAATATAGGTAGGTTTAAATCCGAGTAATCACTTATATCAATGTTATATCGTCATATTGTCCAGCCCTAAAACATATGTAGTTTTATAGGCCTAGTATAGTTTTTGTCAGTGTTTATTTAAAAACACCCAATTATGCAGAATAGCCTATAAGATGGTAAATATTTAATTGATGAGTTGTCAACATAATATATAACAATACAATATATACGGTATGATTTTACCTCAAAATCCAAAAATATGACACAAAATGATAACTGCAAATCCATGTTTTTCTGCCTGGAGTCCAGCTGTTTCTGTGAATTGCAGTGATCCATTTGCTTCTTTTTTTCTGTAGCTTTCGGCAGACTTTAAATATATACCTCAGATTTTGTGTCAAAGCTATTTGAAGACTTCAGATGCAAAAGCCTATGTGCCATCTGAAATTTTCTTCTAAAATTAGCGTTTTTATCAAGCTTGTTTGGGTTCAGTAATTTCACTTTAATGGCAATTAATAGGTCATTTTCATTGCCATTAAAGTGAAATAACTGAACATAAACATACAAGCTTGATAAAAATGCTCATTTTAGAAGAACATTTCAGATGGCTCTTTGAGGCTTTTGCATCTGAAGTCTTCATTTGTACAGTCAATCACAAAGCTCTTTTCCGTTTTGGATGTGTTTTGTGTGTTTTTCGCGGCATTCACGCTGAAAACCTGCCGCTCAGTCTTTTGTCACTCAGTGGGCGTGACCGCAGTCATAACGGTCGACGGAAACGTCACGGGCATACCCTCAATAGAGACAGAGTGCATTTATGTTAATCTGAAAGCCACGCCCACCGGGGGGGAAAACAATCCAACCGTCTCCATTGAGTTTGTATTGCGTGAGGCTGCCTCCTTGTCTTTTCTGACTTATTACAAAAAACAGAACAATGTCTAAAAGCTGCTGTGTGACAAGGTGTACAGCTAACAAACTTAAAAAACCCAGAAATAAGTTTTTATAAGCTGTCGACCCCCAAAAACGAATGTTTAAGGACATAAAAGTGGATACAGGCAGTGAGACAGAGAGCAACGGGTCATATTAGGCTACTATAAGAAATGCATTGGAGGGGAACGTAATCGGCGACAGGCAAGGCAAGGCAAGGCAAGGCAATTTTATTTGTATAGCACATTTCATACACAATGGTAATTCAAAGTGCTTTACATAAAGAATTATAATAAAAATAGAACATAAGGAATAGAAATAACAGAAAAACAGAGAATTTTACCGCAATATTTAAAATGCTTTAAAAGTCAGAATCAAGATGATACATAAAAGATATAAAATACATTAAAAATGAAATAAAAACAGGAAAAGGAATTTAAAGAATAAAAAGATAATACGTATAAAATAAAGTACAAACAGTTCGGACATAACACAGTGCTCAATCAGCAAATGCATAGATAAAAAGATGTGTTTTGAGTCTGGATTTGAATGTGGCTACTGTAGGAGCACACCTGATCTCTTCTGGAAGCTGGTTCCAGCTGCGGCTGGCGTAACAGCTAAAAGCAGACTCTCCCTGCTTTGAGTGAACCCTTGGTATTTTTAAGTGTGTTGATCCTGATGATCTGAGTGATCTGTTAGGTTTATATTCTATGAGCATATCTGCAATGTATTGGGGTCCTAGGCCATTGAGTGATTTATAAACGAGTAACAGTACTTTAAAATCAATTCTAAATGCAACTGGAAGCCAGTGCAAGGACCTGAGGACTGGTGTGATGTGTTCATGTTTTCGGGTTCTGCTCAGTATCCTGGCAGCAGCGTTCTGTACGAACTGCAGTTGTCTTATGGTCTTTTTGGGAAGGCCAGTGAGGAGCCCATTACAGTAATCCACCCTGCTAGTGATGAAAGCATGAACAAGTTTCTCTAAGTCTTGACTGGAGACAAAGCATCTAATTCTTGCAATATTTTTGAGATGATAATATGCTGATTTAGTTATTGTCTTTACATGGCTACTGAAACTCAGGTCTGACTCCAGAATCACACCAAGATTCCTGACTTGATTTTTAGTTGTTTGACCCCTAGAGTGAAGGTACGTGTTCACTTTGAGAACTTCGTCTTTGTTTCCAAAAGCAATGACTTCAGTTTTGTCTTTGTTTAACTGAAGGAAGTTTAGGTACATCCAATTTTTAATTTCATCAATGCATTGGCACAGGGAGTCAATGGGGCTGTAGTCGTTAGGTGAGAGGGCTAGGTAAATCTGGGTGTCATCTGCATAGCTGTGATATGCAATTTGGTTCTTTCTCATTATTTGGCTCAGTGGCAGCATATATAGGTTGAACAGGAGGGGTGCAAGTATTGAACCTTGAGGGACTCCGCATGTCATGGATGTCCACTCAGACTTATAGTCACTGATACTCACATAATAACCTCTCCCTTCTAAGTATGACCTGAACCATTTAAGGACCATCCCAGAAAGCCCAACCCAGTTTTCGAGCCTGTCAAGAAGAATGTTGTGATCAACAGTGTCAAACGCAGCACTGAGGTCGAGTAGAACCAGCACTGATAATTTACCTGAATCTGTGTTTAGGCGAATATCATTTAGGTTGATGTTTTAAGGTGCTGTACTGTTTCTTCCAAAATTTTACCATCAATTGCTTCGAAATCAGACATAATAGCTACTTTCTGAGGTTGTGATCTGATCTGTTTTACCCCAGTGCAGCTCAAGGATGTGCTGATCGCCTTTCTGATATTATTAATTTTCTCAGAGAAGAAGGAAGCAAACTCACAACATTTGCTGTCTGAGAGCATTTCACTAGGAATCTGACTTGGGGGGTTTGTTAGTCTCTCTACAGTAGCAAAAAGAGTGCGGGTGTTGTTTAAGTTTCTGTTTATTATATTTGAGAAGAAGGTCTGTCTAGCTTTGCCTAATTCCACATTGAAAGCATGAAGAATATCTTTATAGATGTTATAATGAATTTCAAGTTTTGTCTTTCGCCACATGCGCTCAGCTTTTCTGCATTGTCTTTTCATATTTTGCACTGCTGTTGAGTTTCTCCACGGTGCTTTTTGTCTGCCACTTTTCTTCCTGACTTTCACAGGAGCAATGTTATCAATAACATTCTGTACTTTTGAGTTAAAAGAATCAAGGAGAAAATCAACAGAGTCTGCAGATATGCTTGGTGTTAAAGATATAGCCTTCATAAACAGTGCACTAGTATTCTCATTTAAGCATCGCTTTTTGCCCGAGACAGATCTAGCTTCAACAGTCGGACAGATCAATATTTCAAAGAAAATACAGAAATGATCAGATAGCGCTACATCCTTAATGACAATGGATGAAATGTTTAGACCCTTACTAATAATTAAATCTAGAGTGTGTCCACGATTGTGTGTAGGTCCATGTACATGCTGAGTCAGATCAAAAGTATTCAGAACAGTTATGATTTCTTTTGCCATATTGGATTCTGCATTTTCTATGTGGATGTTAAAGTCCTGAGTAATAACAAAACAGTCAAACTCTGAGGAAATTGCTGATAACAGTTCTGTAAAATCCTCCACAAAGGCTGGAGAGTATTTTGGAGGCCTGTAAATAACTATAAGTAGAATGCGAGGAGCACCTTTTAACACAATACCTAAATATTCGAAAGACAAGTAATCCCCAAATGACACTTGCTTGCATTGATAGACATCTTTAAATAGAGCAGCAACACCTCCACCTCTCCTAACAGCTCTGCAGACACTCATAAAAGTAAAGTTAGGAGGGGCTGTTTCATTCAGGATTGTTGCACTGCAGCTATCTTCAAGCCATGTTTCATTTAGAAGTATAAAATCTAGGTTGTTTGTGGTTATTAAGTCATTGACTAGAAGTGATTTATTTTTAAGTGAGCGGATGTTTAAAAGTGCTAACTTAACAGTCTTACTTTCTGTCTCTACAGTAATCTTAGTTTGATGTGTAATAGGTAGCAGATTAAATGGGTTTGCCAAACGGTTTGAAAAGGCCTTAGGCTTTCTATAACGTAATAAAACAGAAATAGAGAAAGCTACAGGCACACTGGGTTCCCGCTTGTTCTGTAAACAATTGATAAAGTCACTGTTATCGTAGCGGGGACCCGACACACATCACTGAGAGCTGTTATCGGTTGTTTTTGATTCACCTAGAACAGATGGAGGAGGGTGAGGGCCCTGGCGTTGTGGCAGGGGCCGAAGAGCTCTCGCAGGAGGAGGGGGTGGCCGAGCTGGGCCCACAGGCTTTGGTGGTTTCGGGGCTTGACGCTTTTTTGTTGATATCTGGGGGCTCGCAGCAAAAGAGTGGGAGAGTTTGGTTCCAGCATACACCAGTTCCTCCATTTTCTCTGAAAAGCACAGAAGAGGGGATGCTGGAGAGAGGGATAACGTGTCCGGTGAGAGGGGCTGTTGCTCTGGTTGCTCTGGACAGGTGAAATAATTCTTTGACATGGTAAAAAATAATGAATGGTTTGTTTTTGTTGGTTTGTTTAGCATATGTTGTCGCCGATTACGACCCCCTCCAGTGTATTTCTTAAAGTAACTATGACCATTTGCGCTCTGTCTCACTGCCTGTATCCACTTTTATGTCCTTAAACATTAATTTTTTGGGATCGACAGCTTATAAAAACTTATTTCTGTTTTTTTTAGCTTGTTAGCTGTGCACCTTGTCACACAGCAGCTTTTAGACATTGTTCTGTTTTTTGTAATAAGTCAGAAAAGACAAAGAGGCAGCCTCACGCAATACAAAGTCAATGGAGACGGTTGGATTGTTCCCCCAAACCCCCCCCCCCCCCCCCGGTGGGCGTGGTCTTCAAATTATGATGCGTGTCGCTCTGTCTCTATACATGGGTTTCATGTGACGTCACTGTATTCTATCGCCGCCATATTTGGGACCGGTCACAGCTGCGCGCCCTGTTTAAGTCTATGGTGACAGCAGCTACAACTACCAGAGGAAGGCCAACGAAACGCTTTCAGAAGGTTCACAACAAATTTATAATATATCTTGGATATGTGGTGCTGTTAGCCGTTTCAACAGTCGTCAGAACTACAAATTTATTTGATCCCAAAGTAGTTAGATCGGCAGAATTATTGGCTTCATTCAGAAGGGACCACACCACTGGCAGCCAAACAGCAATGCACAACATTAATAACTGCTGGGACTGTCATTTACGTAACATTATAACGAGGACACTATTGTAATAAAATGTTGTGAATTCTCTGTGTTGTTGTTTCAGCGTGTTGTTGTGGTAAGAGCGCGTCGACTGAGTTAAACATTGATTACATAACTTGTTCAAACTTCACTTGTGCATTCGCATCATTTTGTACAGATAAAACTTATTAATTTTATTAAGTATAAATATCTGATTATTCTCATAAAGGATGTTTCGTTGAGGTAAATAACCCACAGAGCTGATGATCATCTATAGCTTCAGTGCGAGCGCTCAAAAAGTAAGACAAAACATTAATATGATTGGGACTGTCTTCTTCTTATACATGATATTATAATCGTATATACTTGTAAAATAACGTTGTGAATTATTTGGGCTTATTTGCTGTGTTTCGGAGTTTCAATGAGGTTACTTCAAGTTCATCTGTGCGTGATTTTGTGCAAATACTAGTTGTAATATTATTTTTATTTTGTATTAATATCTGGATTATTTTATATAGGATGTGTTCCGTTGATTAATTAAAAAGTTGAAAGTTAATTAACTTTCAGTTTATGGGTTTTTTTATTCTCTTCAGCTTCAGCGTGCGCAGCTCAAACAGCAATGATTAAGTCATTAAAATGTTTAACGTTACTACACAGTATTATTAACTTTAATATTTCTTTTAGAAAATGAATGCATTATTTTTAATAACTAGCTCTTATATTCTAGTATTATTTTCATCAACACATAGTTTGATTAATAATAAGGATCATGAACAATAACAGATTTTTTTTTTGTATACAATAACATCAATAACAGATTCATTTTGATAACAGTATTATTTGAGCTGCGCGCGCTGAATGAACACCCGTAAACTGAAGCGCTTTGCTAGAAGGTTAATTAACTCAACAGGACACATCCTATGGTAATTCATATATATTTATACAAGCTATACATAAAATTACAACTTATATTTGCACAAAATCATGCACGCATGTACTTGAACTAAGTAATGTAGTCAGCTGGTGTCGTGAATTTGTTCATCCTGTAACACGCCGAAACACAGCAACTAGAATTCATAATATTTTCAAATAAATCAAATAAATTTGAAGTTCTGACGACTGTTGAAACGGCTAACAGCACCACATATCCAAGATATATTATAAACTTGTTGTGAACCTTCTGAGAGCGTTTTGTTGGCCTTCCTCTGGTAGTTGTAGCTGCTGTCACCATAGACTTAAACAGGGCGCGCAGCTGTGACCGGTCCCAAATATGGCGGCGGGCATAGCGGAAGTGACGTCTTTGAAACCCATGTATAGACCTTGTGTAGCCCCGCCCCTTTTAAGCGCTTCGCTCGTTGTCTTTTGACTTCCGGCTTGTATTTCCACAGCGATCCCCGGTCTACTGACATTTGTTAAGACATCTGCTTTAAACATAACAATGCTCATGATAACTTTCATTGACTCCACAACAGGTAAATCCACTTCACCAGTTAATTATTCTTATTCTTATTTCCATAGAAATATACAGGGCTACCGCAAAACCGGAAGTTCAAAGACAATATTCTAAAGATGGCAGCGCGCTTGTTTCTCTGGAAAATAAGGGTTTTTTTTTTTTTTTTTTCTCTTCAATACATTTATTTAAACTTCAAACCATACAAAACAAAAAGACATACCACATTCTCTGGAAAATAAGGTCTATACAAGAGAAAAAGTCCATGCTGCAGCACCTGCACTCGTAGCGCCCTCTTGTGGCCTTGAGTTGCTCTTACATACATATTTATCACCTTTACTCTCCTTAACCAGTAGAGGGAGCACAAACATTAAATAACACTTTATTCCAATAGTCCACTTTAGACATTCTACTAACTTTGCACTACATGTAAACTATTTATTATATTATATTTGATGCTCCCCAAGACATTCTACTGACTAAAAGTAACTTTGCAAGTACACGTCACTATTCTACTAACCTAACAGTCAATACTCCAATGAAAGCTAGTTGACATGTAGTTGCAAATTATTAGCATGTACCGTAGTTTCAATTAAATGAGAGTCAGTTGACATGAAATTGCAAAGTTAGTCTACTTAAAGCTAGTGGAATTTCTAAAGTGGACTATTGTAATAAAGTGTAACCCTCACACAGTTCCCCTAACCAACTTTCATCTCGGCACAGCAGCAAATGTCACCTTCAATACACTAAAACTAACAAAAACATGTCTCAAACCAAGTCATTCTTCCATAACAGTAACAAAGGTTGTGTATTTCAGTTTGGTATTACTGTAGAAATGTATCAAATTGTTGCCTTCAGTTTTTTTTTTTTTATTATTTATTATGTTATTGTTTTGAACATAAGTTCAAAGTTAAAAAAAAAAAAAAAAGATATTTAAGGATAGCTCTTCATTGGTTCATGATTAATTCATACAGTGCCATCCACAAATATTGGCACCCTTGCTAAATATGTTCAAAAGTGGCTGTGAAAATAAATCTACATTGTTTATCCTTTTGATCTTTCATTTAAAAAAAATCTCAAAAATCTAACCTTTCATCGAAGTAAAACTATTGAAAGTGGGGGAAATCACATTATTAAATAAATGTTTTCGCCAGCACATGTTGGCCACAATTATTGTCACCCCTAGAAATTCTTATGAGTAAAATATCTCTGAAGTATATTCCCATTCATATTTACATTTTTTAGCATTCCAATAAACTAAAGATGTTACAAATCTGCCTGTAAGAGGATGTGTGTCTATGTCGTTCAAATGCACAGAAATGAGGAGAATTTGAGTGGACAAAGACTCTAAGGATCACAGCTGGAGAATTGCAGAGATTAGTTGAGTATTAAGTCTCAAAAAAAAAAAGCCTAAAAAAGTGTACCAAACAGCACCTACATCCCCACAAGTTGTTTGGGAGGGTTTCAAGAAAAATCATCCAAAAACAAACTCCAACATATTCAGTTGTCAGACAAGACTGGAACTTTAAAAGGGACCTGCTTCAATAGTCAGAAAAAAAAAGAGCTTTTTGGCAGAAAACCCACACATATTACAAACCCACAAGAATATAGACAAAGAATACAAAGCCCCTCAAATACAACCATATAAAATGGTTGTGCCACAGCTTGTGGCCCTGATGGCCGACGATTTCTACATGTGTGCAAAGTTTCAAAGGAAAGAAAAGTGCAAAATAAGTAAGGGAACATACATAATCATACATTTCTCTTCTGAACATAAAGTTTATTCACTTTTGTAAAAAATTATATATCATTTTAACTTCTTAACTTCTTTACAGCATAAAAGCCTTATTAAATATGGCAACAGGGACAATGTGATGTTTTTAATATTTTGTATTTTTATTTAATAAATTGTCACATCAGAATTTCAGATCGTACAGAGAAAATACAAGCTCTATATTCAGTACAGTGTGTCTGATTGTAGGATGAAGGGCTGCTGGATTCAGTGCAGCAGGAAGTAGGAGAGCAGAGAACAGCAGAGGAACAGGAAGCTCTGGGAGACACTCTGAGCACCGTTACACAGGTTCCCCTCACAACATGAGATGCTCGCATAATCACTAACTGACGTTGTGGCATCACAAACTGATTTAGAGACACAGCCTTTAACAACATCTGACTGGCCTCTATAAGTCGCTGATGAAAAGAAAGAAAACAAAGGTTGATTCATTCTAAGATGGACATTGGTATATGTGATCTGTGTCAAATGATTAAACCTAAGAGAGTTTAAAAGATCATGGGCCCTATAGACTTGGCGCAATGTGACGGCAGGTGCGATGCAAGTGTTTTTTGCTAGTTCCAGCCCAACGCAGTTATCATTTTCACATCCAGCGTCCACGCTTGTTTAAATAGCAAATACACTAGCACCCATCTGTTCGCCTATGGGCGTGCTGGTCTGAAAATGAGTGTTCAGGCGCATTGTTGGCGCATTGCTATTTTGAGGCAACTGAAAAGGACTCCACCATTGACCAACAAAAACCTGCAAGTCAATGCTGCAGTAGTTTTTTTTTTTTTTTTTATTTAAAGAATGTGTTAGTAATATCAAATAAAGACTATTTATATAGAAAGACGCTTCACTCCTATTAGTTATGAATGGGAGAAACTGCAATGCACAATATGGTGGAATAAGTCCCACCTTCTAAGTAATGATAAATTATGGTTTAATAGGGAACGTGTACTAGGTTTACTTAAACCAACCTTCTTATAGTGATAATTGACCCAAAAATGAAGATTCTGTCATCATGTCATTCAAACCTGTATAATTGTCTTTCTTCTGCAGTAAAGTAGATATTTTGAAAAATGTGTGTGCGTGTCCATAAAATGAAAGCCAATGGGGTTTAATGTTGTTTGGACCCAAACATTCTTTAAAATATATTCTTGCAGAAGAAGAAAAAAAATCACACATACTTCATACGGTGGTGAGTATGGAATGTTTTTAAGAAACGAAGTCAAGACTACTTCTTTGAGCTTTTCACTTAAATATACTTTATTGTTGCAACGTTAAAGAATTTTTTTTTTAAAAAGTGCAATAGAGTAGTATATGGTACAACTACACACTGTGAGTCATGATGCATCCTGTTTACACTAGTGATGGCTGATTTCGAAACACTACTTCATGAAGCTTTGAAGCCTTTATGAATCTTTTGTTTCAAATCAGTGGTTCTGAGCATGAATCAAACTGCCAAAGTGATTTCAGTAAACGAGGCTTCGTTGCGTCATAACTGTTTTAAAACATTTTGAAATTTAAATTGTTAACCGCTGGGGGCGATCTCTGGTCAGTTTTTTACATTTGTAGTATTAGACATTAGTATCATTAAAATGAATAATAGTTCTTAGCATAGGCGCCGATCCCGTGGGTGCTCGGGAGCTGGAGCACCCACGGAAATGGTCGAGCACCCACGGAAAATACGAGATATTCTCCACTGATTTTAACCAATATAAAAAATCGATTGGATCTTTTAGACACGATCCCTGTTTTATAGTTTATTTAAGGCCGTTTCTATGGCGATATTTTAATGGCAAACGTCGAGAGAGCATCCAAGTGATGCGCGAGCACAAATGGTCTAGATCAGATACATGCGCGCGCTCAAACTCTTCTTGCATCAGATATCAGCGAGAGCATGACTCGCGACAACACTCGTGAAAAGAATGTGCTTTGGGGTCGAAATTGTCATCTTGCTGCACGGATATAATGCAAATAAAACATCCAATTTATGTTGATTTGACTTAAACGAGAAGCGAACTGGCGTTGAAACGAGTTGTTTTTGAAATCATGCAGAGGAATGTTATGGCTCGTGCAAGTTAGTGTTCAGACATCGCTTGACTCTTCTTTCCAGGGAAATCACTAGCAAAAGGCACACAAACATTTTGATATACAAACATTAATGAACTTCTTTTAACTTAAAGAGGAAAAAATCTAAATGAGGGCAGATTCGAACCACTGATAATTAGAGCACGGCTGGACCTCTCACTCTATTGACAAAAATTCTACCACGAGACCATTAGGAAACACAAAAACGGAGTGCGTATTTATCTAAATCTAGCTGTAAGGGGGACGGGGGCACTGGGCACCCACCGGCAGAAACATAAATCGGCGCCTATGGTTCTTAGGCTAATAGGCCTCTTTAGCTGAGCCATCCATGGAACAATCAAAACAAGCCCTGAAAATTGTCACGTAATGTCTAATGTAATCTTTGGGTGTTTTCACATCTATGGATTGTTTGTTTTGTTCCGACACAGGCACTAAATTTGTTACAATGTTGCATTTTCTTCTTGGTTCGGTTCGCTTTCACACGGCAACATTTCAAAGTGTACCAAAATGAGTTTAGGCAAATCACATGCGAGTACAACTGTCCGCTTATTGGTCAGAGTTTTCTCTGCGTCATCCATCAAAATAATGATTGACAAGTTCGCTCCATGAGCCTATTGTGGCTTTATTTGTAGGGTGACCAAACATACTGTTTTCCCAGGACATGTCCTGTTTTCACGTCCTGTCCTGGCCGTCCTGGTTGTTTTTTATAAAGTGATGAAAATGTCCTGGTTTTCATTATTTTTCATTGGGACATTAAATTGACCAATGTTACGAGATGTTCGGTTTCTGAGATTTTCGGTTTCCGAAGGCGGAGCATACATGAATATTAATGAGTTTCGCAGACATGCACGATTGCACTTGCAAGTGAGAATATTAGTTCACATTGTATCTCAAAACAGGATTATTCCATAAAGGTAACTTTATTCTCAGTGTCACGGCTGACTTATGCCTAAACTACAGTTGTTTACTACTTATAGGTAACAGTTTATAATGTTTTCATTAGTATGCACGATTTGTGCAGTCATCTGTAACTGAATAACAGATACTTTGTGTAACAGCAGAGCAACCTTCAGCTACCCACTGAGCAAATTAGGTCCAGAAGACGTCTTTTTGAGGTCTTGTCTCAGGTTGAAAAGACATCCACTGAGGGGCCAGAATGAAAGTTTTTATGACGTCTTTTTTTGACGTCTTCTGAACATCCGATATAGACGAACACACAGAATCCTTCCAAGGAGAAAATCCCAATTTTTAAGCCACCATCGTGGAGATGAGTGTTTGCTTTAGTTGGGCTCTTGACCCTTGACTTTTTATATTAGATTTTGTTTGGGCTGTTATAACAGCTAGTCAAGCAAAGAAAAAAGATTATCAGGTGGTGGTTATGTTTTCACATAATCATTATTTTATCTGAATCCCTGAGCTCATTTAGAGCCACAATCTCTGAGTTGGATTTACAGTTATTGATTACAGCAGCACTGTGACTCTACAGCAGAGGATCTGCTTTTACAATATGATTAAAAAAAAATCAGAAAACTTGTGCTGAACAAATAAGAAAAAAGTTTTTTTTTAATTTAGGCACACACAGACATCAAGGATCATCCTGTGAATCTCAACAGTGGTGACCATCAAAAAGCATGTTGCAGTGCATTCTGGGAGCCACCAATCAAAATTCACACATGGCTCCCATCATGCATTGCTTCATGAATAAATTATGAGCTTAATTGTCTTAGTAATTTCCTTTCCTTTCTCACCGTCATTGAGATTCACAGGCTGATTCTTGATGTCTGTGTGTGCCTAAAAGAAAGCTTTTTTTTTTTTTAAATCAGAACAACTTATGTGAAATCTTTCAGATTATATTGATAAAACTGATCTTCTGCTGTAGAATCACAGTGCTGCTGTAATCAATAATGTAAATCTAACTCAGAGATTGGGCTCTAAATGAGTTCAGTGATTCAGATCAAATAATGTTTATATAAAAACATAACCAACATCTCATCATCTTTTCTCTTTACTTGTCTGGCTGTTATGACTCAGTTAACAGCCCAAACAAAATCTAATATAAAAAGTCAAGGGTCAAGAGCTCAATTAAAGCAAACACTCATCTCCACGATGGTGGCTTAAAAATTGTGATTTTCTCCTTGGAAGGATTCTGTATGTTCGTCTATATCGGATGTTCAGAAGACGTCAAAAACGTGAGACAAGACCTCAAAAAGACGTCTTCTGGACCTAATTTGCTCAGTGGGTATCGTCTACAATGAGTTCAGCTCGTTGTGCTCTTCCTTTGTACCTTGTGATGTAACAGTTGATAGGCCTAGGCTATATACATTTCTTTATAACTTTCATGCTTATTTGATAAGCAACAAAAAACTGCTTGGAAAGATCAGCTCTACAGCAAAATATAGATGGGCAAACAAGAAGAATGAGGAAGAAAAACAGGATGAACGATGAAGAGGAAAACGAGGATGAAGAAAACTAAAGATATAGACTTTTTTTTGTTAGTTTTTGTAAGTTTGTGAGAGCTATTTTTGTTAAATTTGGATTGCTAATATAGCACAGGTATTTTTTAGTTATTTATTATGTATTTATTTTTCTAATACAGAGGAGACATTAACTTGTCATAATAAAACATGTTAAGTAACCTCTGAGAAGCCTATCTGAATTTGTGTCTTTGGTTAGATAGTATTTTGTAATATAACAATTTTCTATCCATACAGTGGACGCATTGAAATATTGTATTGAAATTATAAGGCATCTTTGAGTAAACTTCGAGGTATTTGAGTATTGCCGAGCCGAGTGTCCTGGTTTTCGGTAATCAAAAAATGGTCACCCTATTTATTTGTAACTGTCGAGACAAACGCAAACACTTTATAAATGTAGCCATCTTTCCCGCTGTTAAATTATATACTACTATATACTTATAAATGATATACTCTCTCCGTCTCTGGATTTCTCAGCGCTGTCTAGTAGGCGACCTGTTATCAGTGTGTCGAGAGAGACCATATGAATTTTATAATGAAGCAGAGCGGGAATCAAGGGAGTAGCGCGTCGAACGCTTCGAAACAGTGAATCATTTTGCGAATCAATTGGTTCAACTGATTCGAAGCTTTGAAAAGCTTCGTTTCTCGCATCACTATTTCAAAACCATTTTAACCGTAACTTTCGTTTTCTCTGAAATCATGAATCACGAGCCTTTAACGCTCTACAGCACAGCGTTGCCCTCAGGCAACGGAAAGTTTTCTTAAGCCCCATGTTTTGTACATTTTTCTTTAATTTGATTACAACCAAATAGAAAGGTCGAGAAAGTACCAAAGAACAGTCCAGTGATGTGTGGGACTCACTATCAAGCACCATTTATGTTCTGACACATGGTCACAGGAGTACATGGTGTGAGGAGAAGGCAAGATTATTTGCTTTAGTGATCTTATTTAAAATGACATGAACTGTACATACAAAATGTGTGTGTGTGTGTGTGTGTGTGTGTGTGTGTGTGTGTGTGTGTGTGTGTGTGTGTATGAAGGTATAGCGAAGCCTTTTGTCAGGTTTTATGAAGTTTTTTTTTTATTTTGCATGTTCAAAAATTCAGTTTTTCTTTTTGTTGCCTCAGGGCAACGTTGTGCGATAAGGGGTACTTTGAGGATGTTTTGGACAATACCTCACATTGGCCATAATGTATTATAAGAAGGGAAGATGCAGATTTCCTGGGTGTGCAGGAACACCTAAAGTGATGTGCAAAAATTGTAACATACACCACTATTTCACAGCAGAGAATAAGTGCTTTTTAAAGTTTCGTACGGAGTGAAATCTTATTACATGTAGTACATTATTGCATAACACACTACATGATACAGACCTATGCATGTATCAAATTCAATATATCAATGTCTTTCAAGTGTTTTTCCCTTTTTACTTAATGATTTCTTGTAAAAAAAAAAAAAAAAAATGATTTTGATGATAATTTTCTCTATGATTCTGTACCATTGTCGCAAAACAGGGCAACGAAAAAATATTTTGGGGGGCAACGTTTTTTTTTTTTTTTTTAAATCAATAAAATGTTCCCAAATTAACCAAAAAATTATGTGGAATATTTTTTTTTCGTGTGCCATCATTTTGGGCTCATATGATTTATTGCACATAATAATCTTTATTAGCATGATATTTAGTGAGTTTGGTCTGTTAAAATCACTGTCTTAGTACATTAAGCCACGTTAAGCCTTTTTCACGTTAAGCGTTTTAGAATGTCCCCAAAAACGCTTAACGTGAAAAAGGCTTAACGTGGCTTAATGTACTAAGACAGTGATTTTAACAGACCAAACTCACTAAATATCATGCTAATAAAGTATACTATGTGCAAAAAATCAGATGAGCCCAAAATATGATCTTAACGCGTTTTATAACACGTTAAGCTTTTTTCTCCCCTAGAAAACCGTTATAAGAAAAGGCTTAACGTGGCTTAATGTACTAAGACAGTGATTTTAACTGACCAAACTTACTAAATATCATACTAATAAAGTATACTATGTGCAAAAAATCATATGAGCCCAAAATATGATCTTAACACGATTTATAACACGTTAAGCTTTTTTCTCCCACAGGAAACCGTTATAAGAAAAGGCTTAACGTGGCTTAAGTGATTTTAACAGACCAAAATAAACAACATACTAATAAAGCATATGCCTACCATGTACACAAAATCAGATGAGCCCAGAATAGGAACGCAACGCGTTTAATTGCACGTTTGACTGTCACAAAGAGAGATTCCAACAAGTTATTTCACGGAAATGAAACCCTGAACAAAAATTGCTTTTTTGGTCATGATGTTTAACAAAGGTACATTTTTTTATTTCTGTACAAATATTCCATAATTATTTTACTAAAAAATACAGTTAAAAATCATTCTCGTCTCCCTTTTTGAACACGCCCCTTTTTTACGATCACATGGTTGCCTCCAACCAATCATTAACCTTTGTTTTTTGAGTCGCTGTGAAGTGTTTGATAAAAAAAAAATTGGAGATCAAATGTGAAATTATTAACATACATTAAAAACTTTACACCCAGTTTCATAGATGGGGCTTAAGCTAGTCCCAGGATAAAATGCATACTTGAGCTGTATTAACTGAAAGTAACTTGCCCTATCATATCTTAAAAATGTGTCAGGGCCATTGTCTTGTCTTAAGATTTTTTTTTTTTTTTTTTTTTTTAATGAAAGTTAATGAAATGCCCTAATTGAACTAAGCCCCAATCCTGGCTTAGGCTAAGCCCTGTCTGTGAAACCACAGCTGCAGCTGGCAGGCCTTAATGTTAGGTGCGAGTCTCAAATTATTACAAGCAATAGCACCAGTGGCGGTTCTAGCTTGTACTTGCCAGTTTGGGTGCTCATATGAATCAGAATCTTTGGTGGACAGCATGCCGTCACTTTCTTTGGATGCTGAAAATAAAGTAGAAGGAAAAAAATACAGACCAGCTGATTATGGCATATTACATTATAAATAAGTCGTTATTTTGTTTTTTTGGCACACCAAAAATATTCTCGTCGCTTTATAATATTAATATTGAACCACTGTTCTCACATGAACTGATTTAAATATGTTTTTAGTACCTTTATGGATCTTGAGAGAGGAAATGTCATTGCAAGTTGTGTTCCGAAGATGAACAAAGGACTTACGGGTGTGGAACGGCATGAGAGTAAGTCATAAATGACATAATTTTCATTTTTGGGTGAACTAACCCTTTAACTCTGGGGATTTTACTGTGCTGTTAGACAGGTTGGAAGGCCACAGGTAAATATGACATTTATTATAATAGGTTTATGTGAAAATGTTTTTTTTTAAAGTTATTTTTTAAAGCCTAACAAATGTTGTAATTGATCGCTTTTAGTTATACTGCAATTGTTAAGTAGGTTTCTGGACTGTATTTACTGGTTCTAACTGAATTGGGATCATCATGGGGCATCGGTAAGAATGCACAAATGTCCAAAGTCCAATCGCTGTCGTTTAATGGAAGTTTCAAGCCATCTGACATACTCAATGCAGAGCATTAACAGTTTGTGATATTAGGTATGTGTGTGGTTTCTATAATAAAAACAGAAATATAAATAATCAGTTTACAGTAATAATGATAAACATTTAAATCAACTGAATAAATGTGAGAACACGCGACTAAATAAATATAAACACAATCAACTATTAATATGCATGTGACCATCGTCTTATATAACCACTTCTCAATCCAGCATAATCTTCACAATCCACATAAATGTGGCTTAAATAACATTTGTACATTGTAAACAATAAAGTACGAATATACAAAATATGATCCATTTCATTATTTCACTTATGCAGCACGCATCAGAACACACATGCAAAGATAGTAACACTGATATAGCGCTAGCCTTAGCTTCGACAGAAAGACACATTCAATATCAAGACGTTTAAACAGAATACAACAATATCAATATAAACAAGATTTAAGACCTTATATTTGCAAATTAAACTTACTTTCAAAGTTACACACAATCATCTATGGCTTGAATACACACAAGCCCTCCACAGCGATAGAGCGGAACATAAGTTGCGTCAAACTTTGGGGGCAAGATTAAGTTATGGCTGTCAATAATTCCCAACCAATAAAAATCAACTTACTAAGCCTTTTCAACAGCGGCCCCAATTTACGCAGTAAATTCTACCTTAGAAAAGGCTTATGAGTCTTTGTCATCATCAGGTAGTGGTGGCAAACAGATAAGTTTACTCACTGGTCGGCTGTATTTCCGACCCTGCACTTGCACTTCAGCAGTTCGGACATTCCCATCAGACCCTGGTACTATGGCTGAGACCTTACCCACTGGCCAGAGGGCTCGAGGCAATTGGTGATCCACTATCATCACTACTGTCCCAGTCTTTAGGTCTTTGCCAGCCTCAGTCATCCACTTTGTGCGAGTTTGCAGTTCAGGTAAGTATCTCTTGATGTAGTGGGCCCAAAAATGGTCGGCAAGGACCTGGCTATGTCTCCAGCGCTTTCTGGCAATGAGAGTCATGAGAGTCCTTCATCTCTGTTGACTTGATGTTGATGTCATGCAAGACAGTTAGATGTTTGCCCTTGCAAGTTTTGCATGTGGCTTTGAGTCTACACTGAGCTGCCTGATGTTTCCTTCCGCACCTCCAACATCTCTTATTTGACTTAATCCAGTTAGTTTTGAGCTCACTGGTTAGCTGTGTAAAGTTAGTGCACTGGTTAAGATTGTGGTGGTTATTTTCACAGTAATGACAGTACACAATCTTCCCAGGGTTTTGAAATTCTGAGGTTTTAGCAGCTGGAGTGTTGTAGACTGATCTACACCATGCAAAATGGCTGCTGTCTGAAAAGTGGGCTTACGTTGTTGCTGAGCCTCTTTCTGTTGACCAACACGTCCCCTTGTTTCACGTGTACTGAGTTTACAGTCAGTGGGTTGCACCTGCAGCTCGAACTCCAGCCAATGTGAAAAGTCGAGTAGGTTTGGAATGGGATTTCTAAGGGGGTGAACATACCTCTTAAAGTTAGCCTTGAGATCATGAGGGAGTTTGGACATGAGTCTTGCCACATGTGAATTCAAAAGCTCCCTTCTCAATCAGATGGCCAAGCATGCCCACCAATGCCCGGACTCTGAGGGCAAACCTCCGAAAGGTCTGCGTGTCCCCACTGCGAAAATTTGGCCCTTCCATTAAGTCAGCAATTTTCTGTAATGCCAACTGATGAGGCTGTCCGTAAGGTTCAGTAAGTGATTGCATTGTTTGGGTGTATGGATAGCGGGAGTTGCTGTAAGAGTCCGCAATTAGAAGGGCCTCTTCGAATTTCAGATGCTTAAGCAGAATTTGATATTTAAACTTTTCTGTTGCATCGTATGGCAGCAAACTGTCAAGAGATATCTTGAATCTAGCAAACTGCCGTGGAATCTCTACTGTGAAATCTGGTTATTGAAGGGGTAGGACCTCAATAAATGCTCTCTCTGGTGGGAGGAGAATGAGAGCGGTGAACAAAGTCTCTTGGCTGATAATGAGGCCTTGGGTGGTAATCAGTTTGTTCTCTGAATCTGAAGTCAGATGAAGGGGAAGGGTGGCGTATATGTGGCTGTGGTGGGATGTGTCTCTGGTCGTGCGAACAGCTTGGGCTACAAGCAGTGTGTACACTTATGTTGTGCTGGGGTTGTGATGTATATGGCGATCTCGGTTAATATTGCACATGTCTGTTCTTTGGTGTGGACTCATTTCCGAAAGTTCACTTGACAACTCAGTTTCATTGTCTGGCTCCTCATCTGCTGGCTCTGCTCTTTCATCATCCGTAACTGGTTATCCAGTCTCTTTTGCGGTCTGATTACTCACTTGAGCTATTGGTGACTTGTTTAGATGTGGAGCTGGGACAGGAGAGATTATTGTCTGTTTCTTAGCTGCCTTTCTTAATGAGTGAGTGTGAGGCAAGGGCACAGGACACTGTGATGAGTCTGTTTCATCCCTTTCAGAGCTGTATTTCATGTCCTCTATGGTTCTATGCAGTCGTCTGTTCTCTTCTCGTAGCTGCCAAATCAATCTTTGAGCCTCTTTATCTCCATACTGTTCTCCAGTATCCTCTGTAACATCATCTCGATTAGAAACATTCCACCTGGTGAGGGGTGTCATCCCGGCAGCACCCTCCATTTCTGACTCTTCGTGGTAAGGCTCTGGTTGCACCCTGGAAGTAGGTGGATATGTATGCTGGAAGCCTCTGAATTCCACCTCATAATCTTTGAAGTGACGTAGGGGCGTGGCCGCCGCTTACTGTAGACATCAGGCTCATGCTGTGGCTCTGAATGGGATCTGGACATCTTCTTCCTTGACAATCACCATGCTCCAGCTCGAAGGATCAAATGTTAAGTAGGTTTCTGGACTGTATTTACTGGTTCTAACTAAATTGGGATCATCATGGGGCATCGGTAAGAATGCACAAATGTCCAAAGTCCAATCGCTGTCGTTTAATGGAAGTTTCAAGCCATCTGACATACTCAATGCAGAGCATTAACAGTTTATGTGATATTAGGTATGTGTGTGTGGTTTCTATAATAAAAACAGAAATATAAATAATCAGTTTACAGTAATAATGATAAACATTTAAATCAACTGAATAAACGTGAGAACACGCGACTAAATAAATATAAACACAATCAACTATTAATATGCATGTGACCATCGTCTTATGTAACCACTTCTCAATCCAGCATAATCTTCACAATCTACATAAATGTGGCTTAAATAACATTTGTACAGTGTAAACAATAAAGTACGAATATACAAAATATGTTATTTCACTTATGCAGCACGCATCGGAACACACGTGCAAAGATAGTAACACTGATATAGCGCTAGCCTTAGCTTCGACAGAAAGACACATTCAATATCAAAACGTTTAAACAGAATACAACAATATCAATATAAACAAGATTTAAGACCTTATATATGCAAATTAAACTTACTTTCAAAGTTACGCACAATCATCTATGGCTTGAATACACACGAGCCCTCCACAGCGATAGAGCGGAACATAACAAGTTGCGTCAAACTTTGGGGACGGGATTAAGTTATGGCTGTCAATAATTCCCAACCAATAAAAATCAACTTACTAAGCCTTTTCAACAGCAATAGCTAATATATGCAAACTGTCTATAATTAATGTTTAAAAACAAAAAAAAAAAAAAAAAATCAGTTTCATAGAGACATCAGTAGCAGTATTGGTATCGGTGAGACTGGCCTTTATTCATAAAAAAAATGCCATTAAACAAATATTTAAAATATACTGTGTTTAAGTTGTTTCTTGTTCTCCACAAGATTTTTGTGTTTCAGAATGTCTCAAGACTGATCATCCATGATTTCCAAGAAAATGAAACGTATGGCTTTGTTTAAACATGTTCAATCCCCTTAGGTGTTGGCCATATACAACTAACTGTAGATATTGAGCTACTACTTAACTGTTTCTTGATTCTCAATAACTTCCCATCCTCCTCAATGAATGGTAATCCCTAAAGCCTTTCTAATTAAATTGAATTTTCTTTCTTCTGCAGAACACAAGCAGATATTTACTTTCTTCTGTTGAACACTTCTGTGTTCTACAGCGGAAAGAAAGTCATACTGGTTTTGAATGACATGAGGGTAAATAAAAGATGATTTAACTTTCATTTTTGTGTGAACTATCACTTTAAGAATGTTGGTTAGACCTATGCATGTTGCAATTCCTTATTAAACCTTCCTTGATCTTTAATGACATTAAATTAAGTAAATTATGTAAGCTTAAGTTTCTGAAATGTCTGTTAAATTTCTGTTAAACTTTCATTTTCTCATGAAGACCCTCCCCTTGTGATAAGCTATATAATGTGCACAGAAACAGGTGTATTATTACATTCACCTCCTAATGAAAGATGGATCTGCAAATCTCAGTTTTTCTTCTCTTCATTCTTTTCACTGCAGGTACAAAGACAAATAATGTTTGTGATGTTACTGAGAATGATAACAGATCACTGATGCATCTCTCTCTGATTTATTACTAAAGGACACTCTCTCAGCTGTTATGAGTGTAAGGGTCTGACAGGTTCTTGTGCAGATCAGAAGTTAAAAACATGTCCTAGTGGATCTTCTCAGTGCTCGAGTACAACAGCTGTGGCACAAGTTGGTAAGTCCAATATGATTGAAATTAACTGTTTGACTGATTGAAGATGCTGCTGTTATTTACTGGTGCTCCAACAGTACCGCTACTCATTTTTCAGGCAGAAATTGCAATTAAAAATCACAGAATATTCTACATATATTTCTGATATTTAATCTGTTTTCTCTCAGATTATGAATTTGTATATACATTTTGACATAATTATATTTTTCATCAAAATAATGTGCAGTTTAATTGGTCTTTCCTGTATCATTCATGTTTTTAGGTGACATTAGTACTAAAGTGAAGGTTAAAGATTGTGCTCCTGCCTGTCAAAGTGGGTCCCTGAACATAGGCACTTTAAAGATGACTATTTCCTGCTGTAACACAGACCAGTGTAACCTCCAAGATGCTCCAGGTATTGTGCTTCAATGATCATGTGCAAATAACTATTCTGCAAAGTCAACACTCACTTTACTTCCAAATGACATTCAATCAGGAAATAAAAGGCAGGGTGTGACTTTCTGTCATGAACAGATTGAATGGAGCAGCTAAAGGAGTGTTGTTTCATTAGATGCTATATTTTATACAGAAAATTACATTCAAATAATACTTGTTTTCCTCCTGTAGATCCCTCTAATGTCCCCAATGGAAAGATATGTTACACCTGTGATGTTCAGAGCTGCTCAAACATTTTGAACTGTTTAGGGACTGAAGACCGCTGCATTACAGTAACAGGTGAGAATCTGAAAAAGAACAAAGATTAAAGTCATGATCTTTTAAACTCTCTTAGGTTTAAACATTTGACACAGATCACATACCAACATCCAGCTTATCAACCTTTTTTTTTTCTTCTGTGAATTTTAAAGGCCAGTCAACTGTTTTAAAAGGCTGTGCATCTAAATCTATTTGTGATGCCAGAACATCAGTTGCTGCTAATGCGAGCATCTCATGTTGTGAGGGGAACCTGTGTAACGGTGATCAGAGTGTCACCCAGAGCTCCACATATAACAGTGATCAGAATGTCACCCAGAGCTCCACATATAACAGTGATCAGAGTGTCACCCAGAGATCCACATATAACAGTGATCAGAGTGTCACCCAGAGCTCCACATATAACAGTGATCAGAGTGTCACCCAGAGCTCCACATATAACGGTGCTCAGAGTGTCTCTCAGAGCTTCCTGTTCCTCTGCTGTTCTCTGCTCTCCTACTTCCTGCTGCACTGAATCCAGCAGCTCTTCACATCCTACAATCAGACATATCAAATCATCTATCAGAAGAAAATATTAGGCTTTCTTTAAGCCTTTGTCTTTGATAACAGTGAGCAAGATTTCATGTGTACAGAGTCTAGAAGCAAACAATGTCTTTCTTTATTTTGTTCCAATGAATAAACAATGTCTCAAATCCACTTCCTGCCTCATTCCTTGATGTTGATGACACATTATAAAAAATAAAAAAGGGAATTGCAACTTTTAAATCTTACAATTGTTTTATCTCAGAATTGCATGTAATAAAGTTGCAATTGCGAAAAAAAGTCAGAATTGCATGATATATTTTAAACTTGTAATTGTGAGTTATAAAGTCAGAATTTCGAGATATAAACTCACAATTGCAAGAAAAAAAGTCAGAATTGTGAGTTTATATCTTGCAATTCTGACTCTTTTTTTTTTTCTCAGAAAAAAGACGCAATTGTCTTTTTAAATGTTTTATTCTGTGGGAAACAATTATCCATAATAATCCACCTTCTTGCAAGCTACCCTGGTCAAAAACTGTGCTTCCCAATTACCAACAAGCACACTTGTTACCCAGGTTTTCTAAAATATACTGAGTCACAGCGCACCTCAGTGGACAACAAAAATTTACAATACAACAAATGGCTCCTATAGTATTTTTGTTTTTACTTTTAATATTGTAATGTACTAAGTGAGATGGTCACATGAACCTACATGTTAAACTCCCTGAAAGAGTTAAAAGAAACACTGAATATGTCTGTCGAAATATTGAAAGAATTTCACAATAATGAACTTGCTCATTTTGAGTCATTTTGACCCAGAAACACATTTTTGTTTTATTGAGTTACTGGAAAAATCTCAGCTTTCTAATTTAGTTAAAATCATATTATAGAAGCTTGTTTTCACCACAACTGAGTAAAAACTATGGTTCTTTAAGAATTAAGAGAAACTTTCTTATAATTACTTAATGTTAGTTGCAAACCATGACTCTCAAAACTTGGCCCTCTCACCCATTCCCTCGACGGGAAAAAAGTAAACTCAGCCTAAAATCAGCCTTGCTTACTGTGTCCTCTTCTATAATACTGCATGATACCTTTGACAAGAATTTTTGTGCAATTTAACCAACACTTTCAAGGTCCAGAGAGGTAGGCTACTAAAGACATTTTTAAAATAGTCCACGTGACTGCAGTGGTTCAACTTAAAATTTATGAAGTGGCGAGAACACTTTTTGTGAGCAAAAACAAAACAAAAATAATGATTTTATTCAACATTATCTTGTCTTCTGTGTCATTCTCATACGTTATTTACATTCAGTGCTTCCAGGTTCTAGTCAAAACCCCGACGCTGTTCACATGATCAGCACGACGCATGAGTGTGATGCTGACGCAGGAGCCGGCCAAAAACGAGTAATTAATGATAGAATTTTCATTTCTGGGTGAACAAACCCTTTAAGTGAATTTACTGAAGGCTATATCAGGAAAAGTAACTGAGTTTACAATATGTATACATTCATTAATATTATGCTTAACATGACAAAAATGTCTTTGTTAATGTCTCGATTACAAGCGAGATGATAAATATTATGAAGTACAGTGTCTTTCAGCATACCTTCCGATGTTCATCCGTGTTTTCGTGCCGTGGGAGAGATGATCGGTTCACTCACGCTGGCTGAATGATTCAGTCAACAGGCTTTCATTCCATTGCATCTTCTCACAAAGTAAAGAGGCGACAGCTAAAAGATCAAAAATGTAATAACATTGATCAATTGCTGCACTGATAAATTGATGTTAACTCCGGACTTGCTTTTTTCTTTTTGGAACTGTTGCAAAATGTTGTAAAATATTAATACATTTTAAAACTACATTTACCATTATTTACCACCAGATGGCAGCAGATCATCTTTTGTAGGGGGAGAGTGGGGATGGTTGCAACATTTTTTCGCATTTCCTTGAGTTTCTCAGAGACTGTTTGTATTGGAAAGCCAACAGAGTAATACAATATACCCACATCTGTCAGCTACTCACCCACACTGCTGCAACACGTGTAGTCTACACAATTTATACTTGAATAGAGAAAGTCAAATGTTGCTACTGACCCCAGGGAAAGTTAAAATGTAATAAAAATCTTTCTTAAACATCATTTTCAAATGTATTTATTTTACTTGTGCACAGACAGGGTCTTCCTAAAAGTGAAATCGTCTGGGGGCAATTTCACTTTTTTTCACTTATATTTAAATCAAAATCAACACACTGAAGTCTAATAACTTCTGTGAACTTCTGTAAAAGCTTACTGAACTGTGTGTAAGTGAATGTTGTAACTTAAAGGGTTAGTTCACCCAAAAATGAAAATTATGTCATTAATGACTCACCCTCATGTCGTTCCAAACCCGTAAGACCTCCGTTCATCTTCGGAACACAGTTTAAGATATTTTAGATTTAGTCCGAGAGCTTTCTGACTTGGGTAAAGTTGGTTTTATATTCGCACATTCGGACATCCGTATTCAATAGCCTTGTTAATCACATTACATTGGACATTCAGTGGACATTCACAAGTAAATATGCCATTAAAACAATACTTGCCTATTTTGATCGACTGTGAAAAATGTTGTAAGTTGACAATCGTTGGTTGTCAATATCATGTCGCTGTTTAAAATTCGCAAACATTAATTTATTGCACATTTATTGGAAAGTCTGAATTTATCAGAAGTCCGAATGTGCGAATATAAAACCAACTTTACCGAAGTAGCTTTCTGTCCCTCCATTGGAAATGTATGTACGGTAGACTGTCCATGTCCAGAAAGGTAATAAAAACATCATCAAAGCAGTCCATGTGACATCAGTGGGTTAGTTAGAAGTTTTTGAAGCATCTAAAATACATTTTGGTCCAAAAATAACAAAAACTACGACTTTATTCAGCATTGTCTTCTCTTCCGGGTCTGTGTATATCCACAGTGATGCTGCTTCTTCTTCTTCTACGGCGGTTGCCATCCAGCTTATTGGTGCATTACCGCCCCCTTCTGCTCCGGACAGTGACGCTGATGACGTGTTATGTAGTGCGCCCGAGCTTCGTTTACAGTCTGAGGGAGACGCACGCTGTATTCAAGCTATTCTACATTGTTTGTATTTTGGTATTGCTATATTTTTTAAAATGGTGCGTAGGTGTGCATGCCGCGGATGTCCTAATCGCGTCACTGTCCGGAACAGAAGGGGGCGGTAATGCACCAATAAGCTGGATGCCAACCGCCGTAGAAGAAGAAGAAGAAGCAGCGTCACTGTGGATATACACAGACCCGGAAGAGAAGGAAATGCTGAATAAAGTCGTAGTTTTTGTTATTTTTGGATCAAAATGTATTTTAGATGCTTCAAAAACTTCTAACTAACCCACTGATGTCACATGGGCTACTTTGATGATGTTTTTATTACCTTTCTGGACATGGACAGTAAACCGTACATACACTTTCAATGGAGGGACAGAAAGCTCTCAGACTAAATCTAAAATATCCTAAACTGTGTTCCGAAGATGAACGGAGGTCTTACGGGTTTGGAACGACATGAGGGTGAGTCATTTATGACATAATTTTCATTTTTGGGTGAACTAACCCTTTAAATGAATGTTGCATTATATTCTAATATTCTTGCAAGTTGTGGTAAACAGTGAAAAAAGTGGTTAGCCTACATCGCAATATTGGAAATCTTTCCGTTTTAAACCAAGAAGGCGAGCCAATGGATACATACAGAACATACAGAACTGAATGGGAAAAGGATGGTTTGCAGGATGGTTAAAACCTGTTTCAGGCCATGACACCAAAGCCTTCTGCCGGTGTTGTAATGTGAACATGGTGGCTGAGATGACTGTTTTAAAAAATCACGAAAAGTCAAAGAAATATCAAGACAAAAAGAAAAATCTAGGCCCAGCCCAAAGGCCCATAGCCCATTTGCTACGGAAACCGTCAGAGAGTGAACAGCTAGATACAGCAGTTAAAAATGCAGAGATAAAGCTAACAGGGTTCATGGCAGAGCACAACATAGCATTGAGGACCTCGGATCATTTGGTCGACGTCTTAAAAGATATATTCAAAGATTCGAAAACAGCTCAGCACATGAGCCTTGGTCGCACAAAGACAACTGCTATAACCAAGCATGTCATTGGCCGCTGTTACTAACCGAAATCCTGAAAAGGAAAAAATTCAGCGTTTTGATTGACGAGTCAACAGACATCGGGAATGTGAAAACGCTTTGTATCGTTCGTTTTTTCGATGAGGGCACAAACAGGATTCAGACCCGTTTCTGGAAACTGGTGCAGATCTATTCAGACCAACACAGACAGTTTGCCGCTGAGGGGGCCACTGCAGAAAGGCTTTACACCGAGATGATGAAGTCCTTCACCGATGCAGATGTACCGACTGAAAACTTAGTGGGGTTCGGGTCGGATAGCTGCAATACAATGATAGGAAAACACAATTCTGTCTCCAGCCGCCTTAGAAATGATCTGCCGGGCATCACAGTGCAGAGGTGTGTGTGCCACTCGTTGCGCCTCTGTGCGAGTGAAGCATGCAAGCAGCTCCCTTACAGGTGCGAGGACATTTATGGATATTTCAAAAACTCGTACAGCTCCGAGAATTTCAACTCAGTTTTTTTGAATTGTTAACTCAGAGATTGGGCTCTAAATGAGTTCAGTGATTCAGATCAAATAATGATTATGTGAAAACATAACCAACACCACCTGATCATTTTTTCTCTTTGCTTATATGGCTGTTATAACTCAGTTACAGCAGACCAAACAAAATCTAATATTAAAGAGTCAAGGGTCAAGAGCTCAACTAAAGCAAACCCTGATCTCTGCGATGGTGTCTTAAAAATTGTGATTTTCTCCTTTGGTGATTCTGCTTGTTATCATCAGGTGTCTTCAATAATGGTCAATCATAACTCAATTAAACACTTATTTATCTCATTAACTTTAACATAAAACAAAACAAACATATGACAGAACTTTTACTTTCTGACCCCTGGACTTTCCACCTCTGTTCAAATCCGCCTTTTGCCAAGCTCTTCTCTATTTACCCATTACATGTCACATCAGAAAGGCATTTATTTTTAATAAAAATGAAAATAATGTTCTAAAAGTGGAAATAGACTTCCTAACGAGTGATTAAAAATATTAAAAGTATTTATTGGGTAGGGTTAGGGGAAGGTGTTGGGTGGGTTTTTGTTCTCCCAGTATGGCCGCATCCATTTCATACTTTTAATAAATATTTCTATTTACTAGGGATGCACCGATACCATTTTTAAGGACAGAGTACAAGTACCGATACTTTATTTTTCTAGTACTCACCGATACCTATATATTTATTAATTTCTCTCTCTCTCTCTCTTTTTACATTCTAAGTCTTAGACCAGAGACTTTGTTATATATAGACTGATTTAATGGTAGGTATTGAATTTTAGTGATATTAAACTTCCCTGTATGGGAAAGAGATCTGAATTTTTTTTTTTTTTTTTTTTTTGTGCATCAGGAAAGACAAATAATAACATAAAGAAGTATGCTAGTCATTCATTAAAGACAATAATAAGCATTTCAATAACAATCATTGAAAAAAACAGCATTTATATTTCTGTATAAATAGCATATTTTGTTGTTTTTGTAAATTATTTGCTTAATTTATGCTTGTACGCCCTTTATAGGTGAAGAGGATAAATATGTAAGTGCAACTCAAGGCCACAAGAGGGAGATGCTGGTGCAGGTGCATACAGTGGTGCAACATGGACTTCCTATTGTTTTGCCACGACAAAGAAAATTAGCATAAGGTGACACATTTTATATCTCTTAATATTATATAATTGTGCAGTTAAAAAAGTTTGTTTGTTTGTTTTTGTATTTATACATTTTAGTACAATCATAGCCTACTATTCATATGCATTAGAAAGTAAAAGTGAAAGTGACATGTGTAGGCCAAGTATGGAAACCCATTCTCCAAATTTGTCCTCTGCATTTAATCCATTCAAGATAGTGCACACACATCAGGAGCAAGTGATCACACACGTACTGCAAACTGTGATGCACCTGCAGGGGCGCCGCTAGCAATTTTGGGCCCTATGAATGAATATGAGGTTGGGGCCCCTACTGCACCCATTCCCCACCAAACAGGCAAGCCAATTTAGCCATCCAAATAATTTGTCTGCAATTTAATAATATTGACCTATTACTTTTGCTATTGGTTTTGACCACTAGGTATCAGTATTTAGTCAAAGCCCTACCATGGCTGTAGCAAGCAGATGATTTATTATGCAAATATAAATGTAATAGAAAAATACAGTACATCAAAGCTGCATGATTCTGGATAAAATGAGAATCACAATTTTTGTTTGTTTGTTTTAAAATAGAGATCCCAATTCTGAATATACAACTAAAAATAATGTAATTTCTGACAAAATATTAATTGCTAGAAAACTTTCATTAATTTGAATGCATTATTCAAAAAAAAAAAAAAATTTTTTTGAATGAATTCAATGACTTGTTAATAAATACTTGTTTCATTACTGGATGAATCAGTGTTCTGCGAATAAATGTATACCATTCTTTTCAAAGAAATGGTTGAGTAATTGCATTAGAAACCATCATGCAACTGTGTTAAATAAAGCCACATGGACTTGGGAGCACTTTGGAAAACAGTTGTCACTTAACAGTCTGACACTGCATCAAGAAATGCAACTTGAATCTCTGATACAAAAGGAGAAATCTATACATCGATTCTATGCAGAGATGCTGCCGAGTTCTCTGGGCCTGAGCTCATCTCAGATGCTTTAAAAGAGTGGAAATGTGTGCTGTGGTCAGATGAGTCAATGTTTCAGCTTGTTTTTGGAAAAAACGGACATTGAATTCTCAGTCAAAAGGGACGAAAGGGTCCATCCAGACGTTCATTAGCGACAGGTGCAAAAGAAAACATGTCATAGTATGGAGATGCATCAGTGCAAACAGGATGGGTGACTTGCATTTGTGTGAAGGTATCGTTGACATGGAGGCATATATTTGGATTGTACAGAGACATAAACTGCCATCAAGATAACATCTTTCCTGGGTAGCAAGACAATGAGTGGTTTCTAGACACTCTACACCAAAGAGTGGGTGTGCCTGAGTGCCTGCCTACAGTCCAGATCTGACTCTTATTGAAAATGAATGGCCCATCATAAGGAGAATCAGACAACGACGACGACAGACTGTTGTGCAGATGTTATGTATCAGGCGAGATTGAGTAAAAGTATCCTAGTATCCTAATTTCCCAAATTATAAAAAATTGTCATTAAAAGGAAAGGTGATGTGACAGTGGTAAACATGGCTCTGTCCCGACTTTTTTGGAGTGTGTTGCAGACATCAAAATTAAAATTCGTATGATACTTGCATTAGGCCTCTGCCTTTTTGAAGAGCGTACCGTTGCAGTAGAAAGTCCTGAGGGTTCAGTCAGATGGTACTGAAGTTGCAATCGATATCTTCTGCGTTGAATGAAGAACTGATGACAAACTTGCATGGTTTGAATCTTAGTGGGAAAGTTAAGCACATGGCTGGGCTGCAGGACAGGCCCAGGCCCACAGGCCTTGGCTGACCTAAAAAAAGTCAGTTGCTACCATCACCTGTCTGGTTACCAACATTTAGGTTTGGAACAACTTTAGGGTGAATAAATGATGACAGAATTCAAATTTTTGAGTGAACTATACCTTTAAGGCTCTGGTCAAACACTGGCTGCGTCCGAAAACTGGAAAATGCTGCCTTCTGAGGACACATTTCAAGGTAGTAAGGTATCAAGGCACGTCCGAATCCAATGTTAGCTTCACTTCCTGTCTCATGAGATACCTTCTTCAGATCGATTTTTTAAGGAAGCATAGATGTATCCTTAGCTGCCTTTGATATTCCACAATCCTGTGCTTTCCATTCTGTGACACTTGAACTAGAAAAATAAAGATGGCGTCCGAAAGTTGCGTTTGCTGCTCAGTTTGTGTGTAAATGTATGATTTTGACCAACATATTTCAATTTTGATATCATTTCTATCGAGAAATTACTACTGTAGTAATTAATTATTTGTTTAGTTCTCACCAAAGCTTGCGCTATATTGCTGTAGATCATTAAACTGTTACGCTGCCTCAGAAGTCTGTCTGAAATCCGTTTCGTGAGGTGCCTTCATGCACAAACGCTGCCGTACAAGTCATTCTCTTATAAGACAGCGAGGCAGCAAGACAGCTTCCTAGGTTTTCGGACGCAGCCACTGTGTGGTGTGTACCTGCCCCAGCAGCTCCCTCTTGTGGTCTTGAGTTAAACATACATATCTTTTGTCGCCCTCTTCAGGCAAAGATGGAGCACAAACATAAATGTTCAAAGAGTTTATTACAAAAAGTAGGTTTGTGGGATTGTGGAGCCTATCCCAAAACCCTGGACAGATGGCCAGTCCATCACGGACAAACTAAATAATACAACTTATGATTATTTTTGGGTTATTTCAGTTCATAATATTGCATCATTTCAGATCACATGAACAATTTTGCAGTCTTTCTGGATAAAATCTAAATATCTTAAATGTAAATGTGAGCAGTTTTGTATTATAGTCATGCATTTCAACCTTTTAAAACTTTACTAGTTGAACAACAAATTTCCAGTCACAGAAATAACCGAGAAAGATGTGTAATACAAACAGGTATGTAAATATTTTTATACAGCAGTTTAGCACACTCTTGTTCCTTAATTCTTTATTACATTCTATAATAACTTTTATTTTATGTATGGGAAATGTATAAATCTGTGAGCGCTGATGCAGTAGTTATCTTAATGTATTTTATTAAGATAACTACTGCATCAGCACTTTCAGTTCCTCAAACCAAAGAACAGCAGAGCAACAAACAAGCTTTATTCAGTAAATTAAATCAATTGTGTCTCATATTCAGTTTTTGTGCTGATCTTCACTGTAGAATCTGAAGTCTTGAATCTGGACTCACTGAAACAGGAAGTAGAAGAGCAGAGGAGAGAAGAGCAGGAGGAAGCTTCCCTTAAACACTCCATCTAATCAAGATTATGAAGAAATTATTTTTGATTAATGCTACTACTAATAATAATAGTTATTAAAATGGCATGTTTGTTGTTGATCAATTTCCTCACATTTTTTTAAAAACAATAAAAACTCTATATTATTGTATATTATTATTATTGTTTGTTTGAATTATTGAATGACTTGTATAAATCATTTCCTCATTTTATGTTACTGTAGGTCAAATCAAACTGCACACAGTCAAATGAGGACCAATACCTGCTGCATTGCAAAGGTCAGTGTCACAGCAGTGGAGAGACAACGTCCCTTCATCTATCTGATGGATCCCTGGTACACACTTATCTGCACACACTTTAGATGTGAAGAACACCTTAGAGGAACCTGCAAAAAAGACATAAACAGCCATATAATAAGACAAAACTATTCCAAGATTTGCAGTCATGTGAAGAGATCCACAAGTATACTTTCTCTCCAGCGGTACTTTCACTTTCAGTAAATTAGTACAGCCAGGGTTGCCAACTCTCACGCATCTGGCGTGACACTCACGCTTTCAGCATCAATCTCACGCTCTCACGCACACGCAAGAAATGTCACGCCAAAATCCATTTTTCTCCCCTCTCAATCCGTTACTTTCTGTTGATGACTAGATCACAGCGTTTTAATGACAGGAGAGGAGTTTAAGGCCCACAGCTGTTACATCTCCCTACAGTATTCTCTGATCGTTGATTGGCTGAAAACCTTGCACCTGATACGTCAGTTGCGTGTGAGAAGTTCAGAGAGAGTTCTGAACATAGGGTCGGAGTCGGCACGTGTGAAAGTTTGGAAGACAATCAAGGTAAGCAAATAATAAAATGGTGAGCCTTGTCACTACAGACGTAGCCTTGCCTAATCAGTCTGTGTGCCGAGACTAAGTTACAGACTTCAACTATAGTTGCAAATATTGTCTGACGTGCATTATGATGTGGGCTAGCGAAATTGCTCAATAAAAATAGTCTCATGTAGGGTCCGAAATTAACACCCGCCAAGCGCCAAATGCGGGTAGATTTTCCGTTTGGCGAGCAAATCTCAAAAGGCTATCCGCCACACTGGCGGGTTAATGTTCATACCAAAATATGAAATTTTTAGCGCGCACGAGCAGAGAGAGAGAGCCCCGGCCGCGCGCGCGCACTCAAGCGTCTTTGACAAAGCGGCCAGAGCTTCTTTGCAGCTCAAGTGTGTGTACGTACAGTTAACGCTCTATTTGTTGAGGGCGCTTAGGAAAAAGGATATGTGAAGCTCCTGCCACTGGAAGAAGCGGTCGCCGCCCATTTGTGGCCGCGCACCCATCAAAACCGCGCAGAACGTCTTCAGCACTCCCGGATCGTGCACACTCCGCCGCTGGCCAGTAGTGATGTGTCGTTCTTGAACGATTCGTTCATTTTGAACGAATCTTTTATGTGACTCGGGAAGAACGAGTCGTCTCGGGGGGTGATTCGTTCAGTCGCGCATGTGCAATATTCTACAGGTTCTGTACTGCTAGAAGTAGTTCACCTGATGATTCAATTGATTAGTTCATTTCATGAGTCTTTCGGGTTTTGAGTCGTTCCTTAATCACGTGACAGACCCATACACTATGCTGTGTGACCCAAGCACATTATATTTATTAGTAAATAACGTTAACTCTCCAGTTTTGTTTGAGTTTGTGTTACAACTGTTAAAGCTGAAGTTATCATAACCTTGATGTTTTAAACTAACATTAATAATTCAAATTCAAAATGTTATTTGCTTTTAATTTATGTCATTATGTCCTTTTTGAGCAATCTTCTTATATTAGACCAATATGTCAAGTCTGCCTATGAAAAGCAATTATTATAACAGCAAACTCAAAATTGGAGTAAAAATGAACAAACTAGGCTATAAATACTTTGTATTGTAGGCTTGGATTATTATATTATTATATAGCCTAGTGTTTATTTACAGATAGACAGTCAAAAAGATAAATTAATCAATATTTTATTTATAACAGGGCTTTATTTATTTATAATAACACACCACAGATCCTCAGTAACAAAAACAGTGACAGAAATGTCAGAAATAGCGTATGGGTCTGTTACGTGATTAAGGAAAGACTCAAAACCCGAAAGACTCATGAAGAGAACTAATCAATTCTCTTTCCGGCTCAGAATGCATTGGCTTAGTGTATGGGTCTGTCACGTGTTTAAGGAACGACTCAAAAACCCGAAAGACTCATGAAATGAACTAATGAATTCTCTTTGCAGCTCGGACTGCATTGGTTTAGCATGGGACTGCCTTAAACCCGAAGACTTGTCAGACAAGAGGTGAGGTGAGCTTAATCAGCTTGTCATAAACTGAAGACCCAGGTAATGAATTAATCATTTCTGAATCTTATAGCATTGTAGTTTTGTATTGTTTGTAGTGGGATCAACGTTTGCATAAGTAGTAGATGTGTTGGGGAAGTAACACGTAACATTTTAATTACATTTTGCTAAAATGAACGAAATGAACGAAATGACTCGAAAAAAGATTCGTTCATTTTGTTGAACGAGACTCAAAAGTCCGAGTCAGTAAAATGATCCGAACTTCCCATCACTACTGGCCAGGCCTCTTCTGCTTTACACACCATTCCCGTTATTTTCTCGAGAAAAGGAGTTTTCTCATAGCGTTTGCAACGCAATACTCGTTCCCTTATCTCTCAGGGAACCGAGGTTACGTAAGTAACCGAGTACGTTATATACGTTTTGTTATATAACAACCGATATGACAACTTTAGCACATTTATCAGCTATACATTCATTCAGTGTTTTCCATTAATGACCCTCTGCTGCCGCCTCCGTTTCATAATGAACTGAAAATTTAAAACATACGTTTGCCAACGAACTAAAATCGAAACTGTGATATGGCTTTGTGCCTTTATAAAACAGCAAAAGACAGTGATTAAGTATATATACAGTCTGTCTGTGCTGCGTGTTTTAAAGAGAAGTGAGCGCATTTGCGCACGCGATCAGCTGGTATTGTAAAAAAAAAGCATTGTAAAAAAAAAATGTTTGAACCCTTTTTAATGCCCAGGTACAAGTCAATGCTGTTTCTTTGTTCAATTTGCACACTGTACATGGGTTGAAGCTCTTAATTTTGAGTTTCCATAGTGGACCAGATTGATGCATTTAACCTTAAAATGTACAAAAATTTCTTCTGGGGGGGCATGCCCCCGGACCCCCCTAGCAGAGGTACATCCAACAAAGTTTTACAAATTACAGTGTCAAATAATGTACATTTTCTGAACAAGAATAGGACAACAAAAGCTCCTTTCATGTCAGTAAAGCTATTAATAGAAAATTGAAATGTCTTTGGACAAATATAGATTTGGGCTAAGGCCCGAATGTTTACAATGTCTGGCTCCGCCCCTGTCAGGTAACAAAACTGACAAAAAATAAAATAATTTCACCCCAATGATACTAAGTAAACATGGACTGACATTGATTTTTAAAATTAGGGTTACCAAACATTTTCTCCACGCACATGCGCAAACTGAAATTTTTACAAAGTCTCACTCCAGCCAAAGTCCCAAAGTTGGCAACCCTGGTACAGCAGATTTCCACTTCACACTGGACTTACCAACAGTTTGTTCCAGTACACTCCTCGCACATTTAGAATATCCAACTGGACATGTCTCCACTTTTGCTTTACAGGAACCCGTCGAATTAGGTAAGCACGAGTAACACCTGAGAGAATTTCCTTAAAAACAGAGAGAGACATTCAGTGATCTCTGTGTACCAAATAATACATTAAATACTTGCTGTTTTTTGTACCTCCAGTGAGAAAAATGAAAAGAAGAACGACAGAGACTCTCAGATCCATCGTGTGTCAGGAACAGAATGAAATCACAATACTTCCATTCCTTTTATATCCAGAGATGTATAGTAACGAAGTAGAACTACTTCACTACTGTACTTAAGTACTAAAAGGCGGTATCTGTACTTTACTAGAGTATTATTTTTTTCTCCTACTTCCACTTTTACTTCAGTACATATTTTCGATGAGTTTAATACTTTTACTCAGATATTTTTTTATGTGCTACATCGTTACTCCCCACTGAGCAAATTATGTCCAGAAGACGTCTTTTTGAGGTCTTGTCTCAGGTTGAAAAGACGTCCACTGAGGGGCCAGAATGAAAGTTTTTATGACGTCTTTTTTTGACGTCTTCTGGACATCCGATATAGACGAACACGCAGAATCACCAAAGGAGAAAAATCACAATTTTTAAGCCACCATCGTGGAGATGAGTGTTTGCTTTAGTTGGGCTCTTGACCCTTGCCTTATTAATATTAGAGTTTGTTTGGGCAGTTAACTGAGTCATAACAGCCGGACAAGTAAAGAGAAATGATCAGGTGTTGGTTATGGTCTCACATAACCATTAATTGACCTGAATCACTGAACTCATGAAGAGCCCAATCTCTGAGTTAGATTTACATTATTGATCACAGCAGAACTGTGATTCTACAGCAGAAGATCAGCTTTTACAATATGATTCAAATGATTTCAGAAAAGGTGTGTTGAACAAAAAAAAAAGTATTAATTTTAGGCACACACAGACATCAAGAATCAGCCCGTGAATCTCAACAGTGGTGGCCATCAAAAAGCATGTTGCAGTGCATTCTGGGAGCCACCAATCAAAATTCATCCATGGCTCCCATCATGCATTGCTGCATGAATAAATTATGAGCTTAATTGTCTTAGTAATGTAACGAATGTAGCGGTTCGTACAGTTATTAATCAATTTATGGATGAAATATGAATATAATAATTAAAGCCTTATGAATAAATTATGATTCATATATCGACCCAACGGGGAATTAAACATATATTGTGAATTAATTACCACGAATTATAATCAATTACATATATGTTTAGTTCTGGTTTACTAATTATTTAGAGAAACTGTTGGTTTGTCCAGCAAACTGCAGCTCCTCAGAATGTTATAAAATATTAGGAACGGAGTTATTCTCTGGCCAATGAGAATAAATTCCTATTATAGCATCAAAGCATAAAACGATCGAAAAACGTTAAAGTGACTTGGTCTTTAGTTGAAAGAACAACCAGAACAATCGAGCATGAATTAAGTGTTTAATATATGCAGCTATGACTGAGATTATATGTCTAAAATATATACAGAAGGTATACACATATATATACACAAGAGTGAAAATGAAGAAAAGACAGGAAAAGAAAGATGATCAAAGAATGGCAAATTACACAGTCAAACCTTTTTGAGAGAGCCAGCACAGAAATCAGTTTAAACAAATTTCAGGTAAATTATAATACTTGCTTATTGGTTCAAGTCCGTGTGTAGCAGTTTCAATGCGCCTGGCTGGGTTGGTCCTTTCCGAGAGGGTTTCTCCGGCGGGGTTTTCAAAAGAGGTTTAAACTGAAGAGTAACTTAGTCGAAGAGAGAGAAGAGAGAGAGAGTCTAAGGAAGTGGTCCTCCTGAGCTGCGCGCGTGGTTGGGAAGCGCGGTCACCTGAGGCGTCCGGAGAGACGTGCACGAGACGATCAGGAGAACACCGGGAGAACCAAGGAGAAGGTGTGTGTCGTTGTTTTTATGGAAACCCAAGCTAACACACCTCCTGAATTGTAGCGGCCAATAGAGGCGCAGCACTATTTGGCGGGCAAAGTTCCTTGGTTTGGTCTCCTAGATGAATTTGCATACTTAATGGCTATCAGACCGGATTTCGAGATCGAGTGCTTTCTTCACAGTATCATTAAACACATAGAAAAATGCATATGTCAGCCATGTGACCCACCTCAGTGAATAGCTCGAGTCCGGAGCTTTACGGGGAGATCAAACTCGACAGATCAGAAAGGCATAGACAAGAAGTTATGGTTTACAGACAGGATTCCCCTATTAAAATGCACACTAGCACAAATACACTCATTTAAACACTAGGAAACATGCATAGGCTCTAAAATATATCATGTATATATTCCAGCATAGTGGTAGTTCACATATACAGTTAAAAATGTATGATTGTGTGTTTCTGTATGTGTCTGTGTGTGTGTTTTTGTGTGTCCCTGTGTGTGTGGGGTGTTGGAATGTGGATCTGGTCAGTCTCTGGGGGGGGTGCTCCTTTTGAAGTCACCAAAGTGAGGAAGTTGCACTTTCTGTTTACCCTCGCAGGCCCACAAAAGTGTCAAGTGGGCTCATCTTTGGCAGATCTGTTCAGAGCCGGGATGGTTTTACAACCCAGTCCAGCATGCTAAAAGCGTTCTGAACATTCCAAAGTTTATTGATTATCCTGATACGTGTGCATACGCTACAGTAATTTCCTTTATTCTCATATTTTATTTTGTTCTGTTTATGTGACTTTTTAGTAGCTTGTTTTCTAATGTTCAGAGTTGATCTGTTGATCAGAATATGTTGCTTGTCACCGTCATTGAGATTCACAGGCTGATTCTTGATGTCTGTGTGTGCCTAAGAGAAATAAAATTTTATCATGTGAAATCCTTCAGATTATATTGATAAAGCTGATCTTCTGCTGTAGAATCACAGTTCTGCTGGAATCAATAACGTAAATCTAATTCAGAGATTGGGCTCTTCATGAGTTCAGTGATTCAGGTCAAATAATGATTATGTGAAAACATAATCAACACCTGATCATTTCTCTTTGCTTGTCTGGTTATGACTCAGTTAACTACCCAAACAAACTAATATTAATAAGGCAAGGGTCAACTAAAGCAAACACTCATCTCCACGATGGTGGCTTAAAAATTGTGATTTTTCTCCTTTGGTGATTCTGCGTGTTCGTCTATATCGGATGTCCAGAAGACGTCAAAAAAAGACGTCATAAAAACTTTCATTCTGGCCCCTCAGTGGACGTCTTTTCAACCTGAGACAAGACCTCAAAAAGACGTCTTCTGGACGTAATTTGCTCAGTGGGATGTTAAAGAATGATTTCTATCACATTTTAACTTCCCCTGGGGCCAGTAGCAACATTTGACTTTGTCTATTCAAGTATAAATTGTGTAGACTACACGTGTTGCAGCAGTGTGGGTGAGTAGCTGACAGATGTGGGTATATTTTATTAAACTGTTGGCTTTCCAATACAGTCTGATGATCTGCTGCCATCTGGTGGTAAATAATGGTAAATGTAGTTTTAAAATGTATTAAAATTTTACAACATTTTGTAAATGTTCCAAAAAGAAAAAAGCAAGTCTGGAGTTAACATTAATTTATCATTAATTAAATTTTTGATCTTTTAGCTGTCACCTGTTTACTTTGTGAGAAGATGCAATGGAATGAAAGCCTGTTGACTGAATCATTCAGCCAGCGTGAGTGAACCGATCATCTCTCCCACGGCACGAAAACACGGATGAACATCGGAAGGTATGCTGAAAGACACTGTACTTCATAATATTTATCATCTCTCTTGTAATCGAGACATTAACAAAGACATTTTCATCATGTTAGACATAAGATTAATGAATGTATACATATTGTAAATGACTTTAATAAACTTACTTTTCCTGATATAACCTTCAGTAAATTCAATTAAAGGGTTTGAAATGAAAGGGTTTGTTCACCCAAAAATGAAAATCCAGTCATTAATTACTTATTTTTGGCCAGCTCCTGCGTCAGCATCATACTCATGCGTCGTGCTGATCACGTGAACAGCGTTGGGGCGTTGACTAACCTGGAAGCACTGAACGTAAATAACGTATGAGAATGACACAGAAGAGAAGATATTGAATAAAATCATTATTTTTGTTTTTGATCACAAAAAGTGTTCTCGCCGCTTCATAAAATTAAAGTTGAACCACTGCAGTCACGTGGACTATTTTAAATCTTTACCTGTCTGGACCTTGAAAGTTTTGGTTAAATTGCACAAAAATATCCTAATTTGTGTTCCAAAGATGAACGAAGGTCTTAAGGGTGTGGAACGACATGAGGGTGAGTAATTAAAGACAGAATTTTCATTTTTGGGTGAACTAACCCTTTCATTTCTTTTCGACTGGATGACATGGGGGTGAGTAAATTATCAAGAAATGTTAATTCTTAAGTGAACTAATCCTTTAAGCTAGTCCAACACCGAGTGTTTGATGATGCAATTCTTTGAAATGATTATTTGCATTTTATTACTTTTTGTTTAATTTTGGGGATAACTCTGATGTTTTCTTGTGGTATTTCTTGTCGAAGGTATCATGCAGTATTATAGAAGAGGACACAGTAAGCAAGGCTGATTTTATGCTGAGTTTACTTTTTTCCCGTCGAGGGAAAAAACTGAGTTTAAGTATTTATAAGAAAGTTTCTCTTAATTCTTAAAGAACCATAGTTTTTACTCAGTTGTGGTGAAAAGAAGCTTCTATAATATGATTTTAACTAAATTAGAAAGCTGAGACTTTTCCAGTAACTCAATAAAACAAAAATGTGTTTCTGGGTCAAAATGACTCAAAATGAGCAAGTTCATTATTGTGAAATTTTTTCAATATTTCGACAGACATATTCAGGGTTTCTTTTAGCTCTTTCAGGGAGTTTAACGTGAGTTCAGGGCATCCTCTCACTTGGTACATTACAATAAAAAAAAGTAAAAAAAAAAAAAAAAAAAAAAAAAAAAAGTATTGTAGGAGCCATTTGTAGTATTGTAAATTTTTTGTTGTCCACTGAGGTGCGCTGTGACTCAATATAATCAGAACACCTGGTAACAAGTGTGCTTGTTGGTAATTTGGAAGCACAGTTTTTGACCAGGGTAGCTTGCAAGAAGGTGGAATATTATGGATGATTGTTTCCCACAGAACAAAAATTTTAAAAAGACAAAGTCAGAATTGCGAGATATAAACTCACAATTCTGCCTTTTTTTTCTTGCAATTATGAGTTTATATCTCGAAATTCTGACTTTATAAATAACAATTGCAACTTTATTACATGCAATTCTGAGATTTAAAAAAAAAAAAAAAAAAAAAAAAAATTGTGAAATTAAAGTCACCTTTACCTTTTTTATTAGGTGTCATCAACATCAAGGAATGAGACACAGGAAGTGGATTTAAGGCAATGTTTATTCATTGGAACAAAAGAAAGACATTGTTTGCTTCTATGGACTCTGTACACATGAAAAACTTGCTCACTCCTGTTATCAAAGACAAATGCTTAAAGAAAAGCCATAACAATTATTAATAGAGCTCAAACTATCAAATTGCTATTTATTGTCAGATATAATAATCAACACTCAAACAAAAACTGAGTAATATACAAAACTTTTAATTGCATGATGTGCATGAGGTAAAATGATAAACATTTACAAAGTATTTGTAAAATTTTATCATAATATCTGTTTATTTCTCTTGTTGCATTTGTGATATTTAACTGAACAGGAAAATCCTGATATTGAGAACACAATTATTGTTTTACAAAAAAATGTATTGAATCAATAAAGAAATAATTCTAATATTTTCCTCTGATAGATGATTTGATATATGTATTATTGTAGGATGAAGAGCTGCTGGATTCAGTGCAGCAGGAAGTAGGAGAGCAGAGAACAGCAGAGGAACAGGAAGCTCTGGGAGACACTCTGAGCACCGTTACACAGGTTCCCCTCACAACATGAGAAGCTCCCAAAATCACTAACTGATGCTGTGGTGCCACAAATAGATTTAGATGCACAGCCTTTTACAGAAACTGACTGGCCTCCAGAAGTCGCTGATGAAAAGGGGAAAAAAAAAAAAAAAAAAAAAAAAAAAAAAGTTGATTCAGTCTAAGCTGGACATTGGTATATGTGATCTGTGTCAAATGTTTAAACCTAAGAGTTTAAAAGATCATGACTTTAATCTTTGTTCTTTTCCAGATTCTCACCTGTTGCTGTAATGCAGCGGTCTTCATCCCCAAAACAGTTCAAAATGTTTGAGCAGCTCTGAACATCACAGGTGTAACATGTCTTTCCATTGGGGACATTAGAGGGATCTACAGGGAGGAAAACAAGTATTATTTGAATTTAATTTTCTGTATAAAATATAGCATCTAATGAAACAACACTCCTTTAGCTGCTCCATTCAATCTGTTCATGACAGAAAGTCACACCCTGCGTTTTATTTTCTGATTGAATGTCATTTGGAAGTAAAATGAGTGTTGACTTTAAAGAAGATAGTTATTTGCACATGATCATTGAAGGACAATACCTGGAGCATCTTGGAGGTTACACTGATCTGTGTTACAGCAGGAAATAGTCGACTTTAAAGTGCCTATGTTCAGGGACCCACTTTGACAGGCAGGAGCACAATCTTTAATCTTCACTTTAGCACTAATGCCACCTAAAAACATGAATGATACAGGAAAGACCAGTTAAACTGCACAGTATTTTGATGGAAAATTTAATTATAAATATGACAAATATGTTGCATTTTTCTCATTTCAAACATTTTTTATATACAAAATCATAATCTGAGAGAAAACGATTAAATATCAGAAATATATGTAGAATATTCTGTTTTTGAAATTGTAAATTCCACCATAAAAACGCAACCCAGTCTCATATGAAAACGTATCCTGACTACGTTGGTCCAAAGTGCAAAACGTAGAGGGGTTACAATAATGGCCCTTAAATTGTATGACTGTTACATTTTTTTTCCCTATTGTTTTGCGTCCAAGTCACGTGACTTTAGAGAGCCCGGCCGTGAGAACAAAAAACATGGCGAACGTTTCTCTACTTTTTAGTGAAAAAAAAACAATATTTTGAGTTAGTTTCTGCATAAAAATAAGTTTTGATTACATTTTTAGCGAGAAATATATATTTTATTTTCATAATATTCACTCAGTGAATGTACATAATCACTCGCTTGCGCGTTGTTGCAAAGATTTTTCAGATCTCGCCAGAATAATGTGAAACTGCTACGTTTTGGTTGCTATGGACAATATTTTTATTTTCTGCTTCAAAATAAGGTTTGATTACATTTTTAGCGAGAAATATATATTCTATTTTCATAATATTCACTCAGTGAATGTACATAATCACTCGCTTGTGCGTTGTTGCAAAGATTTTCAGATCTCGCCAGAATAATGTGAAACTGCTACGTTTTGGTTGCTATGGACAATATTTTGAGTTAGTTTCTGCATCAAAATAAGGTTTGATTACATTTTTAACGAGAAATATATATTCTATTTTCATAATATTCACTCAGTGAATGTACATAATCACTCGCTTGCGCGTTGTTGCAAAGATTTTTCTGATCTCGCCAGAATAATGTGAAACTGCTACGTTTTGGTTGCTGGACAATATTTTTATTTTCTGCATCAAAATAAGGTTTGATTACATTTTTAGCGAGAAATATATATTCTATTTTCATAATATTCACTCAGTGAATGTACATAATCACTCGCTTGCGCGTTGTTGCAAAGATTTTTCAGATCTCGCCAGAATAATGTGAAACTGCTACGTTTTGGTTGCTATGGACAATATTTTTATTTTCTGCATCAAAATAAGGTTTGATTACATTTTTAGCGAGAAATATATATTCTATTTTCATAATATTCACTCAGTGAATGTACATAATCACTCGCTTGCGCGTTGTTGCAAAGATTTTTCAGATCTCGCCAGAATAATGTGAAACTGCTACGTTTTGGTTGCTATGGACAATATTTTTATTTTCTGCATCAAAATAAGGTTTGATTACATTTTTAGCGAGAAATATATATTCTATTTTCATAATATTCACTCAGTGAATGTACATAATCACTCGCTTGTGCGTTGTTGCAAAGATTTTTCAGATCTCGCCAGAATAATGTGAAACTGCTACGTTTTGGTTGCTATGGACAATATTTTTATTTTCTGCATCAAAATAAGGTTTGATTACATTTTTAGCGAGAAATATATATTCTATTTTCATAATATTCACTCAGTGAATGTACATAATCACTCGCTTGCGCGTTGTTGCAAAGATTTTTCAGATCTCGCCAGAATAATGTGAAACTGCTACGTTTTGGTTGCTATGGACGCTACTATCGCCTAAACATAGCTGTGGCCCCAGATTCCACATACTCTTCCTTACAATTTCGCTCCGTCTGACGGATCAAACCCCTGTCTACTGTATGCGTTGTGTCTGAGGTTGATTTGCTGATCAACACATCAATCCGTGGCAACGGGTGAAACTAATGTTGATAAGTTACGATCAGTGGTTTTAATGTTGACATCTACCGGAACTTCCGTGCATTTAACTTCCTGTCTGGTGCGAGCTCATTGACGGGATTTGGCGCGTAAAGGCCCCACGAAAAAGGAAAAGCAGGAAAAGTTAAACAAGGATGAAAAGGAAGCGTGGAAAAATGAATAATCTTGACCCCGAGGATGCCATATACCTGGTTGATGCGTTCCTGGATGAGTACAAGGTAAATAACATTATTTCAGTAGTGGAAAAAGCATACTAATTGCATGTCAATTACAAGGTCTAAGACCATAATAGACTAGAGGTATAGCAGGGAAGAAGTATCAAGGTGCAAAACTGCAACACTCCAAATGAAAATTGTGCAATTATACAGTTCAATGTACTGTACCTTTATTCAAATGAAAGCTATAGTGCTGAGCTGAGTTCACATGTTAGAGCCAGTCAGAGTTTAATTCAATATTCTATTTATCTTTTTTTTTTTCTATTTTCTAACAGGTTTTCTAGATCTGTCTCTGCAGTACAGGACCACAACCGTTAGACTGAATTTTTACAATCCAATATTATAACATTAGTTTTATAATGAGATGTTTATAGGTGGTGATAACCTTGGTGGGTGGTGGTTTATTCTGTGGCTAAATTGTTTATGTAGGTGGATCAGCATGGACAATCTAAAGGAGACTCAAAAAAATCCTCAAAGCTTTGTGTTTGGATTGACGAAGACAAAGATGGACAACCTCGGCCAAAAAGACATAGAGCTGGGGAGAAACGGAAGCGAGATTCTGCGACTGGTTGTTTTTTTGTTTTGTTTTTTTTCATCATTAGTTGCATTCATTATTAATTGAGCAAGTTCTGAATGGATAAATTATATTTTTGCCGTTTCAGCAAGCATTAAAACCGTGTCCTGTGCGCCGTCTACCAGAACAGCTGAAGACTCTGTAATCATCGAAAATTTAGGTTTTTTTCCCCTTAATACTTGTTTCCTCAATTGTTATGTGGTAATTGCCCAGATTTACCGTTGCCTTCTTCATTTTCATTTTCAGACTCTCTCATTCAAGATGTCAGAGACCTCTTGGGCAGTGGTGCTGAACAACCTTGTCCCTCAGACTGGAGGAACAGGCAAACTACCTCTTTGGAGAGTTGGACAGTTATGAGGCCCTTCATGCTGAATAATATGCTATCTTCTGAGAAGCCCAAGGAGGGGGTTTGCCATCATTGTGGACACAAGGCTGCAGTAGTGATGTGTAGGGACTGTTTACCACGATCACTCTACTGCACAGCTTGTGACTTTTCTACACATGAGGCCCTGGTGCTTCATAACAGAGCATCCATGGTGGAGGGGTTCTTCAGAAACCTGCCGCCATCTACTTTTGTTCAGGAGGACGAGGGAGGAAAATTCTCCTATAATGAAAAAGGTAGATTTAAAGTTTCAGGTTATAAAGGCTGTTTTACATTTTACACAAACCATCGTTTACTTCAACAAACATGCTGGATGAAGTTTTGTTTGATAGAAACAACACCCTCTCTGTTGAGTTTTTTTGTTTCATTTACTCTTAATATCTAAACTAATTCTGCTTTTTAGATTGCATGTTACCAATCATTCCTCTGTGCTGCGACTGCTCCACTGGGCAAACAAGCTTTTCAAAGGGAAAGCAAGTTATTTTAATTGGAATGAATGGTAACATTGTTTTTATTATTTCTTCATATTGTGTTTTTTGTTTCTTGTGAACAAGAGATAATTGGGTTTTTTTCTGAAATTTCAGGAAGATACAACCTCTTTCTTCCATCAATAAACTGTTCCTGTGGAAAAACCTTGCCAGTGACCATAAGTGATCTGGTTGAAAGTGGTTACTGGCCAGCGACTGTCAATTTTGAGACCTTGTACATGGTGGACTTGTTCACCACGTATGAGGATCTAAAAATCACTGCCCCAGGGATGTCGAGACAAGCTTTTGTCAGCATGCTTGAGTGTCGCACAAAACTCTTCGGGCGAGTGAGTGGACTCCTCATTTAAGTTATCTTGTTTGGATCACCTTTTAAATAATGGATTAATTGTTAGGACTTGTTCTTACAAAGTTTTCAGAAGTTTTCAAAGTTTCAGCACATATTTCTTGACAGAGCCCTTTCTTTGTCATGACCACGGTCTAAAGCCAATCTTTGAAACAGTTACTTACTGTTTTTTTCTTTTTTGCTCTAAGAGTGGTAAGATATGTGGGACACAATGCAGAGGGCCCTCCTCGAATGGGCCTATGCCAAATTTGAGGTTGACAAGCTGTCTCAGGTCCAGCATTTTCAGTGCCCTGCATGCACACCCTCCATGTTGGCAGTTGCAGTGGATGGGAACCGCAAATTATATCGTTTCAAAAGCGAACCAGGGTGTGTAACATTCATTTACAAAGAAATGCTAGTAAGCCACAATTACTTTTGTACAGTACTTTTGTACAGTAAATTTACCACATCTATATATTTCTTTCAAACCTGATGGTTTTTTTGATGGAGTCTTTTTGGCCAATGATGCTGAGGTGTCCTCCTTTGTTGATTACATCCATGGAACAACTGGACATAAGCTAAATTTATATTTCTTCATGTGTAACACCACAGTTTAAATTTTTTACTGCTTGCTATGCCAAATGCCATTATACTATGATTTACAGCTTATTTTGTAAAATGTAACTTTGTAAATGTCTGTATTTGCCCTCATCTGTTTAAGAATCCAGGGAAAGGGAGATGTGGTGCGGGTTTCAGCACGAGAGTCGCTAACAAGTGTAGCGTATGCACACGTATCAGGATAATCAATAAACTTTGGAATGTTCAGAACGCTTTTTAGCATGCTGGACTGGGTTGTAAAACCATCCCGGCTCTGAACAGATCTGCCAAAGATGAGCCCACTTGACACTTTTGTGGACCTGCGAGGGTAAACAGAAAGGCAACTTCCTCACTTTGGTGACTTCAAAAGGAGCACCCCCCCCCAGAGACTGACCAGTTTCCACATTGGCCAATGATGCTGAGGTGTCCTCTAGTGTGCTTTGTTGATTACATCCATGGAACAACTGGACATGTGTAAGCTAAATTTATATTTATATTTATAGGAGACCAAACAAAGTGTAACACCACAGGAGGTGTGTTAGTTTAAAGACAACGACACAAACTGGCTCTCTTCTTCTTCTCCTTTGTCTTTTTTACGACGCCTCATGCTTGCTAGATTTTTCCCCAAAATTGAAACATTGAAAGGACCAACCCAGCCAGGCGCATTTGGTTTGCATCAAATGCCATTTCTGTGCTGGCTCTTCCCAAAAATACTATGATTTACAGCTTATTTTGTAAAATGTGTAACTTTGTAAATTTTAGACGTATAATCTCTGTAGTCGTAGCTGCATATATTAAACACTTAATTCATGCTCGATTGTTCTGTTGTTCTTTCAACTGAAGACCAAGTCACTTTAACGTTTTTCGATCGCTTTATGCTAACAGCAAGTTATTTTCATGGCCAGAGAATAACTCCGTTTATAATATTCTGTGAGGGACTTAGTTTGCTGGACAAACGAACAGTTTCTCTAAATAATTATTAAACCAGAACTAATCATATATGTAATTGATTATAATTCGTTGTAATTGATTCACAATATATGTTTAATTCCCGTTGGGTCGATATATGATAATTTATTCATAACCTTATGAATTATTATATTCATATTTCATCCATAAATTGATTAATAACTGTACGAACCGCTACATTCGTTACACAAGTCTGCAAGCAAACTAGACGAGGAAGGTGTTGAAGTTGCTGTCTGCCGCCATGGGGTTTTGCTGAAGGGACTGAATATGTTCCGTGGAGAAATATTTGCATACCCATTATATCTCCAGAAACAGCTAGCCTCACAGAACGTCCAGTTTTTTTGCTCCGATGTGGTCTGCAAATATTGGCCATATCTGCAGAAAGTTGTGGACCACTGTCCAGAGTTGGAGGACTTGATGAACATGCGCCCATTTCTCTCCATCATGCATGCAAAAGCGCATTCATGGATGTGTGAGGTAATAATGACTATTAGATGCATTTTTTACCATTTGCACCACACATTATGATTGTCTGTCCTCTGCCACTTCTTGTTGTTTTCCAAATCATAACATTTCATGTAAATGTGTTTTACAGTTAAAATGGGGGGGGGGGGGGGGGGGGGGCGTAATCAAGTAGGAGCTGGAACAACAATCGGGGAGGAGGTTGAACAGGTTAACAGCTTCCTCTCTCGAGCAGCCATATGTTCCAAGTACATGTCAAAAGCCGGTAAGCATTTTTCATGTATAGTGGTGTCCAAATTGAGACCAAGAGGTTTGAACACTGATGCCCAGCCTTTACATTTTAGAGTTCCATGCATAGGTGCTCCCTTAGAAAACTTCTCTCTAGTCAGCACTTTTACACTGATCAGGATTCTCTTTATAATAATTTAACTACTGACACGTTAATCAAGTGTATGATTATTTCCAGGTTTATGTGACAATATTAGAGAATGATCAATGTAGTATCTGACCTGTGGTCCTCACTGTGTACCTAAATTACTGCACATACATTGCGTGTTAAGTTCGCACAGACATGCTAACAACTCCAGGCTAGTGGCTGGAACAAGCGAAAGGCAGAAAACCTTGACCTGGACACTGGCCAAAAGATACATCAAGGTACTAACTAGAAAAATATGTATAATAACATTTTTGTTTTTAAATTGTGTCTCAGCATTTGTTAACGAAGATATTTCTTTTGGACAGACTGTACAAAGGATTGCAGAGGCAACAAAGGACCTGGAGAAACTCACAGCTGAGTTATCTCTACAGCAAGACACAGTCCAGCAGTGGGTGACTGATGTTCAGCAGTGGACCTCAGGTACTTTTAAAAAAATTATTTGATGGGATATTGTAAGAATCATTGGCTCTGCCCTTGTACAAGGGATCTGAAAATGGGCTGATTGTAAACTGAAATTGGCATTAATTAATTTGATTGTTGTCGTCCAAAGTACCAACAATCCAAAATGACTTGCAGAGGACCATTGAGGGGCTATATCTGAGCATCAAACAGCGAAAATTTCAGCTATATCGTCAGTCTGGTAAGAGCAGAATAGGCCACTAGTAATGCAGATTTGTGATAAAATTTATTCACTACTGATTTATACATAGTAGAAATAGCAAAGTCTTTCATTTGAAAAAAAAAACATGTTTTGAAGTAGGTTTACTACAAGTCAGGGCAGCATACTGAAAAAACTGTCAAAATCATAATAAGTTTGAGTGCAATATCCAAATATTGCCAATATATCTGCATAGTGCAGAGATGTCCTGACCTACCAGTTTTGTCTTCTATTAAAAAAAAAAAAAAGATTGTTTGAAATAGATTCTGAAAAAAAGTCCCAAGTTTTTTAGGTTTTTTTTTGTTTTTTAAATGACTTTAAAACTGATGCAAAAATGATCACACAATATCTGTCACAATAATCATAACACATACACACATATTGTGAAGTCTTATTTTGAATGGTGCTTTTGTGTAGTCATAGTGTGAATGCACACTCATTTTGTGTTTCTCATTGTAGGTGGGAACAAGCGAAGGCATCAACTGAGAAGAAAGATTGCTGTTGAGAAGAAAGTCTTGGAAGTTGCCATCAATGACCACAATGCTACTGTAGGGGAAGCTGAAAAACTGCCTTCTCCCAATAAACTCCTGGCTGTGGACAACTACTCCTGGCCATGGGAATGTAAGTACTATCTCTGAAATGCACTGAATACAAATTGTTTGATGCACACATATTAATGTAAATTTGGAATTTGATGTAAAAATAAAATTTAAGACTGGGCAATATGCAAAAAAATGAATGCAGTAATTTGTAAATGGATGTGATTAAACCCCTTCACGTAAAGCACTGATTTTCTATCTCATCCTGTCAGGGATTATTTCTTTATTGTAGTAGTACAATATGCAAAATATCTTCTGTCCCAATATTTTTATAGGAGGTTGTAAGATAACACTTTGATGTAATGTATTGCAGGTAATGGTGATATGGAGCGGAAAAAAAATGTTTTTGACAAGGTGATGCTACTGGCTAGACTGAAAGAAGAAGAATTTATTGTGGTTCGCGAAGTCAAGCAGCACATGGAGTACATGAAGAGTGTTGTGGACAGATGAAGAGTTTACCTTTCAGCTCACTGAAGACACCAATGGAAAATGTAAGAATAATACATTGTAGGTCTCTTTCTTCTATTTCCTTCTCTGGTAAACTTTGGCTCATTTCTTTAATGTCACATTCTCAGGCAGTACAGAAGGCTTAATGGAGAACGGACGTGAGGGACTACTCTGTGTGCTGAAGAGAAGATTGTGTGAAGTTGCAGCACAACTGGCTACAGCACGCACGACATACAAAAGTATTCTTGGACTGCAAACATTGCCCTTAGATGACTTTTCTGAAGAGGAAGACTCAGAGAATACTTCCTCAACTGATGAGGAACTGGGAGAGTAGTTATTAGGGAGATGATGTATATGACTTTAAGAAGATGTCTTCACATTGTGTTGAACCCATCAGTGCTGTGTTAACTTGTATGTGAAACCTAAGGTTTTTTTACTGCTGTTGTACGATTTCTTTGTGTTTAGAGAATGTACTGCAAATTCCTCTCATCTCGCATTAATCCCCACCCTCTGCCCCAACCCAATCACTGGTGATTCACAACTGTCAAACATGTTGTTGTTTTTGTTTTATTTAGCATTACATTTTTAATCGTTATGTATTGAACATCCCTACATAGCTTCGCTATAGTTTGTATATATTGTACCTACTGTAGTTTACATTGTCTATTGTATTGTTACTCTCTCCTAACAGTGTGCTACTCTAGCTTATTTTTCCACATGTTAGTATATTAATACTCACTCTCTGTCTCTTACACACTCACGCTCTCTCTCACTCGCTCACACACGCACACAGACAACCCTACCTATCTGAAGATATATAGTCTTTATTTTGAACAGGGCATAGTTTCTTAGCTCTAAAAAGCCTACATTATTTATTTCACCCAGTAAAGTGAACTGTTTCAATTATAGTCATGTCTCTTTTGTTTGATTCATGAATGGTTTTCATTTAAGTCAGTTTACTGTTTTATCCTATTGTGCGAGTTGTTCCTTTCAAGTAAGTCTGTAGTATTAGGCCTATATTCTAAGGCAGGCAGTGTAGGGTCATCAACTACACTTGTCAGAAGGCCAAAACATTTCTACTATAAGGGCCAGACGTTTGTATTAAAATAAATATTGTATCCTATAAGTCATACATTATTAGATATTATATTAATTATATTATTAGATATTATTTAGGCTTTGTCATTGTTAACTTATTCATATTACCTGTACGATATCAAGCCACTAGGGCGAAAACGTTATTTTAGGCTTCATATTCATAAGGCTGTCAACTGCTCACGTGGGGAAGGTAATGGCGAGGCGGCCAATCACAAACTGATTGACATCCAGGTTAGGACTGCAGACATAACAGCTGTCAAGCCAGATGTTAAAAATATTTTTTAAATGTTTTGTTTTGTGTCTCAATCATGTGACTTTCGAGGTTCCTGTCGAGAAAACAAAAACGGCTGACATTAAGTGGAAAATTAAATATCTCTTGTCTTAAATATATTTGTGTGGTTTTATACCGCAGCACTTCAGAAGATTGAGTAGGCTATGGTCGTTACTATGGAGACGAGAACAGTCCGTTTTGCGTCACGTGAGCAGAGCAGTTGGCGCACTGGTCTCATGTTTTAGTCAAACTATCGCCATTAAACTAACATTTTTGTCTTTACTTAGCATAGATCAGATACAAGCAGTACAATTATTTATTAGAAAGTTTGTAATATTTGATATATTGGGTAGATATATGTTTTCACAACCCTAGCACAACCCTAAAACGGAAGAACTACAATTGGGATGCTGATGTCTACACAAGTACTAAAGAGGGGTCTAGGGAGTTGTAGTTTTTTTTTTAAAACACATGGTTTTCCTTAAAACTGGAAGTTGTAAATACTTTATTGGTGGCATTCCAGGGGGTTGAGGGGATGTCAAACACATTTTTGGCATCAGACTTTAAATATTGTCTTATTCAATGGGGAATTTTTATTTTTACACCATAGCACCCCCATCCCCCCCACCACACCCCTTGGTAACTATGCTGAATTCATAACCCATGTCAACACCTTTCTATAACAGTTGGTCTCATGTTTGTAACCCTTTTTGTCCCATAATTATAAGCCTTCAAATATGCCCTGTGGTTAAGGTTCAAAGGTCAATATCTTAAAGCTGGAGTAATATAGAACCTTGAGATTGATATATGTTACTCTCCAGGTCAAGACCTTTCCAGTGATGGTGATGCATTTGGTTAAGCACTATGACAAAGTTTTATTTTTTCACATTTTGGACATGTTCCCTAACAGGCTATGGTTCAGAGAGTACTTTGAAGGGCTTCAAGTGTGTGTGTGTGTGTGTGTGTGTGTGTGTGTGTGTGTGTGTGTGTGTGTGTGTGTGTGTGCACGTTTTTGTGAAAACAATTCTGGAAACAATTTTTTTATAATGACATGGGTATGATATGGGTATTACAAGAGAAGGTGACATATGAGGAAATTACACCATGTTCCCACTTTTTAAAAGGCTTAAAAATCACACAGAATGAGTTTTTGTGAGGAAGTAAAGATGTGCACAGTTTCCTGTAAGGGGCAGGTTTAGGGGTAGGGGTAGTGTATGGGGATAAAAAACACGGTTTGTACAGTATGAAAACTATTCCACCTATGGAATGTCCCCACAAAGATACTACAACAAACATGCGTGTGTGTGTGTGTGTGATGTGTGTACTTGTTTATATTACATTGTGGGGACCAAATGTCCCCACGATGTAATATAAACCTGAGTTCACCAGCCACCGGTCCCCACAATGTAAATGGATTAATAAACATACTAAAAGGTGTTTTTGTGAAAAAGTAAAAGTGTGCACAGTTTCCTGTGATGGTTAGGTTTAGGGGTAGGGGGGGTAGGGGGATAGAAAGTACGGTTTGTACAGTATAAAATGCATTGTGGCCTATGGAAAGTCCCACAATTCACAAAAAACCTAACATGTGTGTGTGTGTGTGTGTGCATGAGTATGTGCATGCATGTGAGAGAGAGATTGTGTGTAAGTGTGAGAGAGTTATATACTAGTTTACCATCCAATAAAGCACTGCACACACTTTTTTTGTCTACTTAAATCTAACTAGATGCACTGTGTAGCCTATTTGCTGTGGCAGATATAAATTATTTGAATGAATGTGTTGGGGTCATCCTGGCATAAAACCCTCCAAAATTATAAAGATACAAAAATTCTCAAACATCCTCATTTAGATCATTATTTACACACACACACACACACACACACACACACACACACACACACACACACAGCAGGCCCTGACAGGAGGGAGATAAAGGTACACAGGACCTACAATTTCCACACTTTTATTAGCCCCGGGACCCAAACATCCTTTGTGTAATATAAATGTGGTGTACAGTGTGTGGTCAGATATATTTTCTATTGTAATATTGTATTTATTTTTTAAGTAGCTTTGTAAAAAAGCATCTGCTAAATAATTAAATACATTTATATTCTTCACAGAAAATGAGCCAAGGCCAAAGTGTCTGAGTTTTAACAAATAATTAATCATATTATTTTTCTTTTGAAAAAAAATGAAAACGGGTCAAACAGACCCGAACAACATACATAAGTGGCATCACGTTTTTACATGTGGGTAACGTAGCTGCGAGAGGTCATTGATTGACACGTGGGTTGCCCTATCACAGATGCACAGAGGTGAAGCAGATTGACAAGAGATTGAGGGGGTCGTTTTCGCTCTTTCAGCCACCCACCATTTAAACTTGTACATCCTCAAAGGTAGGTAATGAATAGGCTTATACGTAGTGATATATACATATACTAACGGAACCTGAATAAAAAAGTTAGTTAGCGCCGTCTACGCCATCATTCGTTAATTATTTATCACCATAACATTTATAGGGATGTGTCCAATGACATAGGGGTTTATTGGGAATTATATTAGCCACCGCATTTAACATTAGCTGCAGTTGGCGGCAATATGCTAAATCGAGGTCAGAATAATATGATAAATTGAAAACTTTAGGAGCTACAGTAAGAAAAGTGGTAAAATCATTCACACAAAAATACAATGCCTAGATGAAAACAGAGATCAACTTGGAGCTATATGAAACTATGGAGTATAGGTAATTGTTGCATAGAATCTGTAGTTGGGCTGTGCGATATGGACTAAAAGTCATATATAGATATTTTTCCGTGTCTGGATAATTTCATACGTCTATTATTAATGGCCCGCGGTAAATCGCTCTCCCACCACTCACTCATACTACAAATCCCACAATGCACTGCAACTGATGACACACAGGTCATCAAAACGAATTGGCGGTCTCAAGGGCAGAAATTTATTGTCATTTAAAATAAACTACATCGACATTAACGATATCTCGTGCTGTATCGTGTTTAAAAATGTAAAACATACATGAAGTGTTGATATCTGACACCTGCCTACTGATAATGCTGAAATAGGCCAAATTACAAACATTAATGTAACACCTAATAAGGCAGATCCTTTGTCTCTTTGGTTATTAAATCTTTATTGTTTTTTATTCTAGTTTTAAGATGCCATGAGGGTCAACAATAACAACATGTGTTGGTTGCAAAGCAGCTATTGGTGTGGCCACCAAGACCTGCAAATATTGCCAATCAGTGCAGCCAAGAAAGCAAAGACTGGCAAAAAAACTTCAGAAATTTGAGGACAGAAAGGAGATGTGGTTAAAAGACCAAAACAAAAACCAAACCACCTCTCATGTTATTGATGAGGCATCTGTCTTGGTATGTGTTTAACGTCTGTAGCCCACAATATTTAAGACATTTATAATTGCTTATATTTCTGTATATATTACATAATATATATATATATTTTTTTTTAGGTGGAAAAGTTAAACACATTGGGGTACAAGGCCATAGTCTTTATTGGAAAGAAAACCAAAAAGCAGAAAACCTGGTCCGCACAAGTCCTCCAGCCAAAATGGCAGCTGTCAGACCATTCTGAAAAATGCCTTGACAGGATGAAGGCTCTCTTTGAACTGTTAATTAATGGTAAGTGTGTGTGATTATTTAAAATCTTACTCCATAGTCAACATAAAAATAAATAGGACACAGCAATTACAGTTGGGCATTTTCTTGGTACTGCTGTCACAGGGCAAACCACAATGGGCCAAAAATTGCTTCATCAAATTTGGTCTTTGTTTTATCCAATAGGTGTTTCTTTTAGAGCTGTAATAATTAATTGATATTTGAAATTATATATATATATATATATATATATATATATATATATATATATATATATATATATATCATCTTTGACTTTGGGAAACACTGGTCAGCATTTTTTTAAATTTTCTGATGGTTTATGACACCTAATCGATTCAGTTCATATGAGATAATGAGTCCATAGGGCAGCATTTATAGACAGAAGAATACAAAAGACAAATGTACAGGACGTTTCCTAATGGAGCACAGTCCCTGCTAGAAAAAAAAGGGACATTTGTTCTTATTACAGGAGGTGAATACATTTCTCTTTTTGTACCATTTAGATTGTACTAACCAGCAGTCCACCACCACCAGTCCTCCTCCCATCCAGCCCACCACCACCAGTCCTCCTCCCATCCAGTCCACCACCACCAGTCCTCCTCCCATCCAGTCCACCACCACCAGTCCTCCTCCCATCCAGTCCACCACCAGTTCTCCCATCCTACCCATCACTGAACAACCTCAGCAAAAACACGGTAAGTTCTGCTGATTTTTTCAAATAGCATTATAAATCATGATTCAATTGCTAGTTCCTGTTTCTTTTTCATATGTTGTTTAATCATGGTTATACATGATAACCATGTTAAACATTTAATCTGTCTCTCCTTCTTAAACTGAAATAATACTACTAATAAATGGTCATTATAAATAATAATAATAAATAAGGAAATGTATTTAAATTTGAAAAAAAAAGTGACTGATTAGTGTGATGTGACTTCTGAGGTGTTATACCAGTATCTACTGTAATAATGTAGATCTGGATATCTTGTCTTTCAAATATTACTAAAGGGAAGGGAAGTATAATGTTTCAAAATTCTGACAGGATGATTTACAGATGCTGAAGCAAAAACAAACTACTGGCAAGTGAATTACTGAGGTCGTATCGGCCACAACGTGCCACCAGAACAGCTTCAATCTAAATAGGAACTGATGATGATGGAGAGCACTGTTGCACATCCAACAGTCTTCTGTGGGTGTTTGGTGCCTCATTTTTAGCTGTATATATAATTCACTTCAGTCTACTGTGTATATGGACAAGCTCAGTATGTGCACACACATATCAAAATACATGTCTGTAACAATTTCCGTCCTATGCTTTTTTCTGTTAAGTAAGGGATAATGTATAGTTACGCAGTTGTTATTAGTGTGTTAATACAACCACGCCAGTTTGATCAGTACTTGAATCAAGTCTGAAGGGGTTGTATTCGCTATAACAATCGCCTTGCTACACATTATCCTGCTTATTACATGGTTACCTATACCAAATAAATCAATAATTTGTCAGTGTAATCAGTTTCTTATTACTCAGTTTGTTTATGTGTTTATACACATATAAATTATGCCCGTGATGATCATACAAACCCCTATTGCAGTGAAGGTTCCTATATTCATGAATATACAATGAAGACAAGATATTTAATGTTCAAACTGAAAAAAACTGAAAAGCTTTATTTTTTTTTTGCAAATATTCAGTCATTTTGAATGTCATGGGGCATGGGTATATCATGTACACTACCACACACCCATGACTTTTGAACTTTGAGCACTGATAACAATCTGGGTGGTCCTTTTCCTCTTTATGCCCAATCATGACACTCACGTGTTTCCACTGAACCTGTGGAACCATGTTCCAAACATTCCCAGTCTTGATCTTGTCCCAGGTTTTATAGGAGTATGTTGCAGGCCTCAAATTCAAAATGAGTTAATATTAGCTAACTAACAATAAAGTTTTTCAGCTTGTCTTTGTAGAGTATTCAGTTTAATATAGGTTTGAAAATGATTTGCAAATCGTTTATTTTCGTTTTACAGTTGACTCAGCCTTGTTGAAATTAGGGTTTGTAAAACACATTGAATCAGATTGACAAAATTTTCATAGTTAAATAAAGAAAATACGTAAATAATTCTCATCATTCTGTGAGACACTGTGCTCTGTGAATTGAAGCATTATCTGTCTGGAAGACACATCTCCCATCAATATTGAGGTTATAGGAGAAAGGTAATATGTGTAGGAGGAACTAAATTCATTGTTTTTCCCCTCATCTTCCAGAGTTTTCCTTCAATTGGTCTCCTGTGTGTACATCTTGTAGTCTATAAACCTTGGTAGAGCGAAGAAGTGACCATACAGCATATGGTTAAACAATATCCATGTATTTCAATGAGTGCCCTGCAAAAGATTACAATCAATATCTTTCCAATTGTAATGTGATATTATATATTTGTTATTTTGAATAAAGGTATTTAGACCAGTATTTATTGTAATAACAGCTCTTCACAGATACATTTCCTTAATCTCAACAGATATGTCTGCAAGCAATAAAAAGAAGAAGAAGAAGACTTCTGCAGCCTCAGACATGAAATTGAGGGGGAAAAAAAATCACCCAGAGGTTATAAAGCTTTCCTAGATTTACATTTCTCCATTTCAAATCAGACTTCAAATACAGTGATTATTTTGCCTTAGCCAGATATAAGTCATAAATACATTATGTGTTGCCTGTCAAAATTATTTTTTAATTAATTGATGAAGATGTATGAGGTCAAACTCATGTACTGTTTTTTGCTCTTTCAGAATGTAACCATGGAATCCCAGAAGGGGACTCTTTCTATCCTGTGAAGAGGGTGATCCGCTGCAAAATGCAGAAGGTTAGCTTTACAATAATTAAAAGTCGCAAATGTACTCTGTGGAATTGCAGCACCTCAACTGGAAACCACTTAACCCCCTAACTTTGATGTTTTTCCAGGGGATCCAAATGAAGTTGGTGGAATGGGAGCCCTGTTCACTTTGGTATGTACAATTTGATAGTTTGATTGGAATAGCCTAATTCTTAGTACTTTAAAACTTAAAGTAATAGCTTTGGTTTGTGTTTGTGGGTGGCTGTGGCTCAGTGTGTGAAGTGTCCTTGGGCACTCTTCGAGAGAGTTCCACATCTAATGCTGGCTATTTTTAATGCAAGCATGTCAGCCATTCACAGGAGTGGGTGTTTACAATGAGGTATCACAGCAGTCACACCCCTTCAAACAGAGCGTTCAAATCAGAGACTAAAATCGCAGTCAGGATACGTTTTTAAATGAGACTGGGTTGCAATTACATTAACTGCTCAGTGGTTAGAGCATGGCACTAGCAATTCCAAGGTCATGGGTTCGATCCCAGGGATTGCACATACTCTGATACAAATATATAGTATCAGATATAGTATAATGCAGTATAGTATAACGCAATGTAAGTCGCTTTGGATAAAAGCGTCTGACAAATGCATAAATGTAAATGTAACTGCAAGTTCACAGATTATTGACTACATATGGAGGACAAAATCTTAAAAAATTAATAAATAAATGTTAATGAAAAATAAATACACTACCATTCAAAAGTCTGGGGTGAGTAATACTTTTTTTAAGAAACTAAATAATAATAACTTACTTTTATAATTTAATTTAATTTAATTGAAGGATACATTCTATTGATTTAAACTAAACATTTAGTGATGGTTTCCCGGACAGGGATTAGCTTAAGCCAGAACTAGACCTTAGTTTAATTAGGAAATATAAATAGTTTTGACAAACATGAAATCAGGCTAGGAAAAATTACTTTTTAATTTTTGAACTAAAAAAACATAATAACCTCAGTATAAGTAACATAAGGGCACCCCAGTATAAATTAATTTTTTATAAAATAATGAAAAAATACTACCATGGGACAAACCTGACTGCCATAATTGAGAGACATATGTTAGACATAATCACTAATTTATTCTGAACAAGGATTTCCTTTTTTTTTTACATTGCATTTTAATTAGATGTTGACATTGTGATGATAAAGTAACACACATTGGTTAAAGGCACAAAAGTCCAAAGGTTTGGGATGTCTTTCATGACCAAATTTTCAAGGCTATTATTGTGCAGCAAATTGCAGAGGTCTTTTACAGTGGATACCTTCAGAGCAGAGGTACAGTACAGTCCAAAAGTTTGGAACCACTAAGATTTTTAATGTTTTTAAAAGAAGTTTCGTCTGCTCACCAAGGCTACATTTATTTAATTAAAAATACAGTAAAAAAACAGTAATATTGTGAAATATTACTACAATTTAAAATAACTTTTTTCTATTTGAATATATTTCAAAAAGTAATTTATTCCTGTGATCAAAGCTGAATTTTCAGCATCGTTACTCCAGTCTTCAGTGTCACATGATCCTTCAGAAATCATTCTAATATGCTGATTTGCTGCTCAATAAACATTTATGATTATTTTCATTGTTGAAAACAGTTGTGTACTTTTTTTTTCAGGATTCCTTGATGAATAGAAAGTTCAAAAGAACAGCATTTATCTGAAATACAAAGCTTCTGTAGCATTATACACTACCGTTCAAAAGTTTGGGGTCAGTAAGAATTTTTATTTTTATTTTTTTGAAAAGAAATTAAAGAAATGAATACTTTTATTCAGCAAGGATGCATTAAATCAATCAAAAGTGGCAGTAAAGACATTTATAATGTTACAAAAGATTAGATTTCAGATAAACACTGTTCTTTTGAACTTTCTATTCATCAAATAATCCTGAAAAAAAATATTGTACACAAATATTTTGTACAATTGTACACATTAAATGTTTATTGAGCAGCAGATCAGCATATTAGAATGATTTCTGAAGGATCATGTGACACTGAAGACTGGAGTAATGATGCTGAAAATTCAGCTTTGCATCACAGGAATAAATTACTTTGTGAAATATATTTAAATAGTACACAGTTATTTTAAATTGTAATAATATTTCACAATATTACTGTTTTTTACTGTATTTTTAATTAAATAAATGTAGCCTTGGTGAGCAGACGAAACTTCTTTTAAAAACATTAAAAATCTTAGTGGTTCCAAACTTTTGGACTGTACTGTATATGATTTCAAATAAACGGCTAAACTGTAGGTAATGCATATTCAAACCTTAACAGAAATATTACCATAGGCAGGTAAGTTTATAAACCTACGAATGAAGGGGTGGCCTGCTGTTCCTCATGCTCTTAACCTTGTCATGTTTGTTTTGAATTCATGGCTGATGTAAAAACCTAAATTAACAATAATAATCATAACAAACAATTTGTATTACAGTGGGAAAACTTGGCCGCCACAGTGGGTGACGGAGGAGAACACCACGAATTAAGGAAATGTTCAATCCCATTGTTTTGTTCCATAAGCTATGTGTATGTTGTTTACATTATATTAAAAGAATTTAAAAGCCTGAAAGACTCCCACTTTGTAGCAAACCAGAGAACACATGCTGTGTTTGCAAAAGCTTGTCAGATCATCTCTGTCCTTCACACTGTAGGGGAAGTACAGTTTAAGACCCTTGACCAGATATGTTGAATGAAGACCCGGAGTCAGAGATGCAATCAATTGAAGAAATCTTACTGAAGAATAGTTTGCAGTTTCAATCAGCAGAAGTCAGCTTCAGTCTCTCAAGGAGTTTGTAGGCTGCTCTGCATACAACATTTTCACACAGCAGTTTCAGGATCTCCTACTACGTCATAGATAGGGTAAAGATTATTCTGATTGGTTAAGAAGAAGCAAACATATGGACAGAGAGTCAGAATCATATCTCCATTTGTCACGATGACGTCCCAACCTGGAGTCAGCTGGTCTACAGCTAAAATGCCACTGTCGGACCTGCACAACACATACACAGATACATAGACTCCCCAAGGTTGAAGTCAGACCAGTCTTCAACTTATCAAAAGAAATTTCCCAAACAATTCTCACTGCATGTTCAGTTCACAAGAACAGGGAGACATTTTAAACTAAGGGACTTAGTGATGAACATACAATATTCAAAATCATGAAAAGGAAAAATAAATGTTAATTAATTAAAAAAAAATATATAATAATAATATAATTATATTATATTGTATAATAATAATATTATTATATTATATTGAAGTGGCAATTCCAGACTCCACAATTCAACACATAGGTAGGTAGATAGATTTAAATTAAAAATTAATTAAAATTTAAATATAAATGTAAAAATAAGTTTCACATTATTCTGCAACAGAATAAAAAATCTTTGCAACAACGCACAAGCGAGTGAATATTATGAAAATAGAATATATATTTCTCGCTAAAAATGTAATCAAACCTTATTTTGATGCGGAAAATAAAAATATTGTCCAGCAACCAAAACGTAGCAGTTTCACATTATTCTGGCGAGATCAGAAAAATCTTTGCAACAACGCACAAGCGAGTGATTATGTACATTCACTGAGTGAATATTATGAAAATAGAATATATATTTCTCGTTAAAAATGTAATCAAACCTTATTTTGATGCAGAAACTAACTCAAAATATTGTTTTTTTTTTTCACTAAAAAGTAGAGAAATGTCCGCCATGTTTTTTGTTCTCACGGCCGGGCTCTCTAAAGTCACGTGACTTGGACGCAAAACAATAGGCAAAAAAAAAAATGTAACAGTCATACAATTTAAGGGCCATTATTGTAACCCCTCTACGTTTTGCACTTTGGACCAACGTAGTCAGGATACGTTTTCATATGAGACTGGGTTGCAAAAACGAGTAGCTGTTCTGTTGCAGCACCAGTAAATAATAGCATCTCCAATCAGCCAATCAGTCGAATATAACAGTAAATTTCAATCATAATGGACTTACCAGCTTGTGCCACTCCTGTTGAACTCATGCACTGAGAAAATCCACTAGGACATGTTTTTAACTTCTGATCTGCACAAGAACCTTTCAGACCCATACACTCATAACAGCTGAGAGAGTGTCCTTTAGTAATAAAACAGAGAGATGCATCAGTGATCTGTTATCATTCTCAGTAACATCACAAACATTATTTGTCTTTGTACCTGCAGTGAAAAGAATGAAGAAAAGAAAAACTGAGATTTGCAGATCCATCTTTGATCAGGAGGAGAATGAAATAACGTCTGTTTCAGTGCCCATTTTATAGCTTATCAAAAGGGGAGGGTCTTCATGAGAAAATGAAAGTGTAACAGAAATATACCCATTTCTTGAAACAGAAACTTAAGCTTACATAATTTACTTAATGCCAATTAAAGATCAAGGAAGGTTTAATAAAGGAATTGCGATAAATGTATAGGTTTAACCAACATTCATAAAGTGATAGTTCACACAAAAATGAAAATTATATCATCTTTTATTTACCCTCATGTCATTCAAATCCAGTATGTCTGGAACACAGAAGTGTTCAACAGAAGAAAGTAAATATCTGCTTGTGTTCTGCAGAAGAAAGAAAATTCTATTTAATTAGAAAGGCTTTAGGGATTAGGATTCAGTGAGGAGGATGGGAAGTTGAAACAGGAAGCAGTTAAATAATAGAATATCTAGTTAGTTGTATATGGCCAACACCTACACAGGAAATTTGATCAACCTGTTTAAACAGAGCCAATAAGTTTTAATTTCTCAGAAATCATGGATAAGTCTTGAGACATTCTGAAAGACAAAAATCTTGTCCTAGAATGAGAAACAACTTAAACACAGTATATTTTAAATATTTGTTTAATGGCATTTATGAATTAAGGCTAGTATCACTGATGTCTCTATGAAACTGATTTTTTTTTTTAAATGTTAATTATAGACACTCAACATTACAGTAGAACTAGAATCTATCAATTTTTTTATTAGGCTTTAAAAAATAACTTTTAAGTAAACTTAAAACAATCTTCACATGGACCCATTATAATAAGTGTCATATTTACCTGTGGCCTTTCAACCTGCCTAACAGCACAGTAAAATCCCCAGAGTTAAATCAACTCTGTTCAGAGGACATTTGGTCCCTCTTTAAATAGTGATAAAGTAACACTGAAACAGAGTTAATTTTAATCAGATAATTAAGCAATTACTTAAGTGATGATTGAATATTAATGATGAACACCTGCTCTTATAGCAAGCAGAATCACTGAAGAAAAGACAAACACAAGAACTACAACTGACTTCAGTCACAGCCTTAGATGAAATCAACTGAAGATAAAAGACATTGGGGCGGTTTCCCGGACAGAGATTAAGCCTAGTCCTAGAATAAAATGGCCCTTTAAACCAGATTAACAGAAATCTGCTTTCTCTGTCATGGTTTAAAATAGTCCTAGACTTAGTCTAGTCCAGAGTTTAATAAGATGATTTCCTGGAGGAAGACTAGAGCTACTCCAGGACTACATTGAGGCTTAAATTAAACCTACCAGGAGGCAGGTTTAATTTCAGATTAACGCTGTGTTTCAAAGAAGACACATGCATTACTTGGATATATATCGATATTGATATACACTGATGTATGTATGTATGTGTGTGTGTATGTGTGTATATGTGTATCCAATCTGACTTCTGACCTGTAATAATTTTAGATCAGATTCCAATCAGATAGACAAAAAGTTTTCAGATTTGGACTGACAGTGTGAACATAGTCAAGTTTGACCCCTTTTCAAGAAGGTGATTTTGATTCTCTGATGGCTTTCATTAGGTTGTTATTCTCTCTCTTTCTTTACTTTTCTTTATTCTGTATACATGCTTTTCTTACACTGTAAAAAATGATTTGTTGACACAACTTGACTTAGTCAAGTCATCTTGTTGCATTGACTTAGTTAAGTTTAGCCAACATTAGGTGTTAAGTTCACTCAACTTATATGTAGTTGTTGCAATAACTTGCAGTAAATTGAGCCAACATACTGTATCAATTAATGAGCACTTAGAATTTTTAGTTAAGTCAACTGAAAAACATATTGGTTGAACTTAATTTCTCATGTTTTCACAACCATGAACCAAGTCTAATTGACATAAAATAGTAATTTTTACTCAACATCATAACTTAACTATTTAAGTTTACTGGACTTCATTGCTTTGACAAGAAGTTCTAGATATCTATCTGGAACCAGATTTTTTATGAAATCAACACAACTGCAAAATCAAATCTCAGCATTTATTTTTAAACCGAGACATTGCATCAAAAACAGACAAAGAATTATCTTGCATAGATATAAAACACAAGAAAAACCCTCACACACAGCTCACACAAACATGTGCAAACTTCTATGCACAGACCCATCTTAGAGCCAAAATAGTACAAATAACTCTCCGTGTCATTATGAGACATTTTCATTGAACAAGTGTACATGAACAATTCACAATAAGCTGTGTAAAAAACTTCACATTAAACTGTTCAAAAACACTGTCTTCAATTCCCAATTGTAGAAACATGACAAGGAAATAGGAAGCAGGACAAGGTAACAACAGTCAGTTTGAAAAATTTCAAGAATACCAATGTTATACTTAAAACAAGAAGATCTAAAACAACAATGCTCTTAAACTTTAAAACAGTACAATGATTAAACAGTAAGAAGGAAGAAGGAAAAAAAGATTGTTTGTTTTCTGTCTTATCGCAGCAACTTGCTCTTCAAAGAGTGAACTCTTGCGGTGCAAGAATCTGACCCAACTCCAATAAACAGGCGCTGTATCACTTCAAAAGTGAATTTTAATTCCCTTGGGTAGTCAAGGTTCAACGCGTACACCAGGCCCATCAGGTTCAGAAAAGCATTCGGTATGTCACTCAGGTGACGCATTACCACTTCTTCTTCAATCACCAAGGCAACGTCATTGTAGAACGCTGGGAGAGGTTCCATCACATTTTCTACAACCACTAGGATTCCAATCACCACACCCTTGATCAGATCCTCTTCACGGTCACTGGGCTTTATAGAATGTAAACAAAACAAGGTACTATTACTTAAAAGCAATTACACAAATATAGTCCCCAGACCCTTGCAAATTAAAGGGTTGGTTCACTCAAAATTTCTGTCATTAATTATTCACCCTCATGTCGTTCCACACCTGTAAGACCTTCATTCATCTTCGGAACACAAATTAAGATATTTTTGATAAAATCCAATGGCTCAGTGAGGCCTGCACAGACAGCAAGACAATTAACACTTTCAAAAGACATTTACAACAGTTCCATGTTGTAAATGTCCATGGCAGGCCCAGCAATGCTGCTGTCCTCATCCGTTGGTTTGTTGTCTGTAAAATATAGGATGGTTAAAGTACCAACTTTTTTTGTTTATCCTTTCTCCCCCTCCCTCTGTATTTGATGCTTTTTAGAAAAAATAAAAACACAAAAACATTCATTTTAAATTTGCACATTTACACTTGTATAATTTTGTAGTAAATAAATCACCAGTGATGTGGTGCAACAACAGTTGTTTGTTACCTTTTTGCTCAGCACCAAAATAATAACATGCTCATACCACTTAAATCAGGGGTGTCTAATCCTGCTCCCGGCGGGCCAATAATATATTGCAGAGTTCAACTCCAACTTGGTTCAACACACCTGCCTGGAAGTTTGTCGTAATCATGACCACCTTGATTAGCTGGTTTAGGTGTGTTTAATTGGGGTTGAAGCAAAACTCTGCAGGATCTTGGCTCCCCAGAAGCAGGATTGGGCACCCCTGCCTTAAATTCATTGGGGTTGTAACAACACTTTAAAGGATTTAAGAGGATAAGTTACCAATGATAACTGTCATTTACTCACGATCATGCCACTCCAACACATGCAAAAATATTAATATTTTCATTCCATACAATGAAAATGAACAGTGGCTAGGCTGTTAAGCTCTATAAAGGATAAGTCAACACTATAAAAAATGCAGTAAAAGTAGTGGGTGAGTCATGTTGCCTATTTTAAAAGTTTTTTGAAGATAACTTTGTGTAATGAACTGATAATATCAGTTTTGATGTTACTATGGCATAATACAACAAAAACATCAACCTTCATTAGTTCTTATATCATGACATTTGATCAAAAGACTTACAAGAACCAATGAGTTTTGATATTTATATAGTAGCTAATACAATCAAACATTATTGTAAAGACTGAATTTTTTGTTTTGTTTTGTTTTGATCATACAAAGAGATTGTATGATTTCACAGACTTGGAATATGACACAAATTGTATAGGCCACTTTTCTGAAGTCATTGTATGAAAATATGTCACTATCACTAGTTTTATGATCCATAGAAGAAAAAAAAAAAGGTCATAGAGGTTTAGACAAACATGAAAGTGAGTAAATATTCACAATTGTCATTTGGGGGATATAAAGACTGCTTTAAAACAAATTGACTCACATCCTTATCAAGGCTCTCCAGTATTGAAGTCATTTCTGGAATGTCCTCATAACGCTTTGACCTGAATAACTGTATCAGCTTTGAGAGATGACCATCTAGGCCTTCAAAAAAGGACTTGCTCAGGTCCTTTGACACAAGCCTGGTGAATTCTTTGCTGATCTATAAAAACAAATACATTTAAAAATTTAACAAAGACAGAAGGGTCTCAGTGACAGTCTTTAACAGTACTAAATTAAAACAATGCAGGAAGTTAAAACATTTTCATTTCACTCAACTTGACTGAACTGGTCATATCATCTGAGGATATTAAAGGGTTAGTTCACCCAAAAATGAAAATTCTGTCATTAATTACTCACCCTCATGTCGTTCCACACCCGTAAGACCTTCGTTCATCTTCAGAACGCAAAATAAGATATTTTTGTTGAAATCCAATGGCTCCATGAGGCCTCCATAGCCAGCAATGACATTTCCTCTCTCAATATCTATTAATGTACAAAAAACATATTTAAATCAGTTCATGTGAGTACAGTGGATCAATATTAATATTATAAAGCGACAAGAATATTCTTGTGGCTTTATAATATTAATATTGAACCACTGTACTCACATGAACTGATTTAAATATGTTTTTTGTACATTAATGGATCAACAAAAATATCTCAATTTGCGTTTCAAAGATTAACGAAGGTCTTACAGGTGTAGAACGACATGAGGGTGAGTAATAAATGACATTATTTTCATTTTTGGGTGAACTAACCCTTTAAGTTTGCCCATACCTTCTAAAAGAACAGCACATCTTTAATAGCCCAAGATTTTCTGATCAATTTCAAAGCACACAGAAACAAATCAACACAGTTTACCTGTCTCTCCGTAAAAAGTGCAGGCCATCGGACTTTCATTTGTGACACTGGTGGCTCCTCCTCAACGACTTCTTGTCTTCTCAAAGAATATGTGCTACTCATAGCAGCATCAACAAAGGTGATGTCTGGAGTCCTCTTCTTCATCTCATCAGCTATTTGCTCTCTTTCTTTATCTAAATTTTCCTTGTCTTTGCCCTGAGGTAGATCTGGAAGAAAATTTGTTTCACAACGTCTAGGTTTCTTCACTTTGTTTCGCTTTCCTCTCGTCTCCCCAAGACCTCTCTTTTCAGAATTCACTTTCAATTCCTGACAACCTGCATCTCTCAGCTTTTGTCTGTAGTTTCCCATCTTAAACTTTAAACTAATTTTCCACCCATACCATCCAGATGTGGAGCTTGGCTCTTTAAGACAGGGGTGTTTTTCAATTAAGGCGGCCGCTACACTGTCAATCTCTTCATTCCCAGGGTAGGCTTTGTATGAGTATATGGTTTCTGCAAGTTTCTCAAGGATCTCAATCTTCATGTCCCTGGGAATTGACAGAAGTGTTCCATCCTTTCGAAATGCCTCATTACCATGTCTTAGCCTCAGCTCCACATCATATGTAAAAACTGGGATGGGAAAGGCAGTTGGCCATGGCTGCAAACGGGTGGCAGATGGCTCTGAATGGATGCTGGGTGAAGAAGTTGATGGAGATGATGATTCACTTAAAATTACAGTGTCTAAACTGGAGTCTGAGAGTGTATCTGGAAAGGTGGTGAAAAGGACCTTCAGTGTCACCTTGTCTTTGGGCAGATCAGCTAAATGTGTAAGGTTACAGAAATCATGGAAATCTTCATCTTCATATTGAAGGTCAAAAGGGTCTTTCAGCTGGAGCATGCTTTTAAGTTCAAGCTTGAGGCCATCAACAGAATCTGGAACAGGATCAAGTCTAACTTTTTGAATGTTCTGTGGGGAGATGATCACGCGAAACAGCATTTTGTTATAAGAATAGGAAATTCCAGGGTTTCTCTTCAACTGGGGAAAGAGTAAAAAGATGTGACTATATTGATTGATGATTACATTCTTTAAAGGTTTAGTTCACCCAAAAATGAAATTTCTGTCATTAATTATTCACTCTCGTTGTTCCACACCCGTAAGACCTTTGTTCATCTTCGGAACACAAATTAAGATATTTTTGATGAAATCCGAGGGTATCTGATCCACACATAGGCAGCAACGTCATTGCACCATTTGACATCCAGAAAGGTAGTTAAAAACATGGTTAAAATAGTTTGACTGCAGTGGTTCAACCTTAATGTTATGAAGCAACGAGAATACTTTTTGTGTGCAAAAACAAAACAAAAATAGCATACGTAGCGAACTCAATGCAGGCCTCCTTGTTTATGTCCAAACACCAACTCAGTAGCAGATGCTGAACATGTGAGCAGCACAACACATGCATGTGATGCTGACACAGGACCCAGCCAAGAATGAGCCGGCATTCGGTCATAAGCAAGGAAGCCTGCACTGAGTTCACTACATATGACAATGGTTCAAATTGTTGAATGAAATCTTTATTTTTGTTTTGTTTTTGCACACAAAAAGTATTCACGTTGCTTCATAACATTAAGGTTGAACCACTGCAGTCACACTGACTATTTTAACCATGTTTTTAACTACCTTTCTGGATGTCAAAAGGTGCAATGACGTTGCTGCCTATGTGTGGATCAGATACCTTCAAGTTTGATCAAAAATATCTTAATTTGTGTTCAGAAGACGAACCAAAGTCTTACGGGTGGGGATCAACATGAGGGTGAGTAATTAATGACAGAAATTTCATTTTTGGGTGAACTAACCCTTAAATGTGAACACCTAGAAAATCATGTGCATTTCAACAAACGTACCTTAGTGAAGCAAGAAGGTTTTTGGTGTGATGTATAGCTTTCCAGCTCTTACATATGGATAAAGTGGATGGTATCCATTAAGCTCCTGGGGTTCCACAACCTGCAGTTCAGAAGTGCAATTACTCGTCAGCTCATAACTTCGCAAATGCTCTATGTACCAGGCTTTGAAAGGTTTGAGGATGAATGACACTTTGTTGTTAACAATTATCATTTTAACAATCTCGCCAAAGTCAGGCAGTCCACTGGTGTGCCCTACAGACAAAAACATTCCCTCCGAGTACTTGGTACCATTAATGCATGCATGGGTTGAAAGAAATACAGTGTTTGTGTTTCCATATTTATGCTCAATGGCCTGCCTCACTGAACGTTCAAGTGTGTCAGGTGAAACGACAGCAACATGTCCTACTTCTAGATCAGGTTTGAAAACACTTGGCAAATCAAGGTAGTAAGCCAAAGCAAGCTGGTGCTTTTTGGCCTGAGTGAGCAAGACATTCTTGAAGTTTTTACCATCATGTACAACTCTCTTAAAGAAGTTGTGTTTCGCCTCAAAGCGAATAGTCCAAAAATCAGTCAGAGGCCCAAATCGACTAATCATTTCAGGATAATGTTCTAAAAAATGATGCTTCGGGAGAATGTGGAAATCTGGAAAACACTCTTTCAGCAAGCACCTGTGCTCTGAGATTTTGGACTCCAAGTAGCACAGTGTCTCATCAGTGAATTGTCCAGTAGCTAGGAGCTCAACAATATCTTTCAGATCTAGTATGATTTGCCAAATTTTGTCTCCTTCTGGTACTCTGTGACCCATCATCAATGGCAGTAGCCTTAACAGAGTCCAGTTTTCATGGCAGTTTCCACCAATTGAATGTTTTGACACAAATGTCTTTGAAATTTGTTGTGGTTTGTTAGTTTTATCAGTAAACTTGAAAGGAAAAGACTTGATGATGTCATTAAGGTCATCTAATGTGAAGTACCTTTTGGAAATAAGGGACTTTATGCAAAGACTTAACTCTGTTGGTACTATACCTTCAAACAGGTCATGCATAAAATCTGGAGGAAACCCTTGCACTGTCTGGAAATAATTAAGTTTATCAAGAACACAGTCTCTCTTTACTCCATCCAGAGAAACCAGTGAATTCGTCTTCAATTCCTCAAGGGTCTGTTTGTGAGTTTCAATCGTCCTGAGTGGAAACACCCCCTCTCTGACTTCATGCAAGTCAATATCCTTGCGACTAGCTAGGCAAAATCTGCAGAATTTATCAACATTGAAACTTTCTTGAAAGCCAGCTAGTGAGTGGGCCCCCAAGTTGTCCGCTGACACATACAACACAGAACCCTTGACACTTGTTCCCAATTTTTGAACATACAATCCGTCCTCTTCAAGGACTTGAATGTCCCTAATCAGTGGTTGAAAAATGGCATCATAGCCATAATTCTTTACATCATTGCTATTACACAGACAAGCCAGAAAAATTGACTGTACTGAAGACCTATACTGTGCTGGCAAGTTTGATATCACCCAATACACTGCACAGACCTTATGCTTTTTTTTTGATGTTCCCAGTGGGTTACATACCTCATAGTCATCTATATACATCCCAAGTGCAATGCTTAAACTCTCTGAGGAGAGCAAAGGATTGCCTTTGCAGTACAGTCCATCTCTGTATGTCTTAATCTGACCGGACTGGTCAGCAGTTTCCTGCAGGACTTTATCCAAAATGTCATCACGGTTCAACAACTCGGTCAAAACTTTCAAAATTGGAATATAAACAAACTTTTTTTGAGAGGACGATTCTAAAAAATATTCAACTGGCTCAATTACTTTGAAGTTGTCCTTGTAATAAGTGGTTCTTTTGTATTCGGTTGCAAACGGGCCACTCTTTGAAAGGGAAGTTAGGGGATTTGTTTTTTCGACTATCTCAGCTAAGGCAGCAGTCACTTCATTGGTTAATACACAATTGTGCTTAACCAATACACTTTCAATTATTCTTGGAGTGAACTCTTGCACAATTGAATAAACACTGCAAAGCTCATTTACAATTTCCTGTGTGGTGGCTTTTGAGACATGTAGAGTTGTTTGCATGCGAAGTAACAGTGATGCTACTTTGTGTTTAACCAAATCCTGTAGGTCTTGGACATCTATGTCACTATCTACTGTTGAGCAATCTAGGCTGAATGAATGGATTTGAGAGTCTGTACTGTCAGGGTTTGAATCATCAGGAATGCAAGTTTGATACAAGTCTGTTCGAAAATCTTTCAAAGTGCTGTGGTGATGTTTCTTACTTTTATGAGCATGGAAAGTGCTGTACACACTGGTCTGGAAACTACAGTCTTGAAAGGGGCACCTCACTGACTCTTTCTTTTTAATGTGTGTTTTAAGATGTGCAAAATACTGTGAAACACTGCAAGCCTCTGAATAATTACACAGGTCACAGCTCACATTTGAGGTTGCTTTAAGAAATTTTGAGGAGGCTTGAACACACTGACTATGGTCGCGAGTTAAATGCTTCTTCAGAGACAGTTCACTCCTAAATGTGCATACACAATCTTTATAGATGCATGGGAGTGGACAGTGACTTGCCTGATGGCAGTGTTTCAGCTTATAGTGTGTGATTAGGGTACGCTGGTTGGGCGAGGAAAATCTACAAATCTTGCAACACCACCTCATCGATATAGAGTTGTGCTTCCACTGTGCTTGCACTGTACTGATCCTGCAAATAAAAAAAAAAAATTCCAGCCAAGTACACATACACATTTTACACACAGAAATATTCACTGAACATCTACATCCCAAATACAATGAGCAAAAAAATATCAACACTTTATTTTTATGGCTGAGTGATACATTTAACATTATAGTGATGATGTTGCTGGCAATTTAAAATTGAGCAATGCTGTAAATTTAGCTTTTATTAGGTGAAATTTTTCTCTATAAATAACGTAATACTGAATTTCATGATTCTCTCTAACACAAAAGATATAACAGTTTAATCATGTGATTATTAAACTAAAAAAAGTTTCTGTTTTGACATTGCATTAATACAAGATCAGCACACAAGTTAGCTATACAGAAGACCGTTTGCACGTGCTCAAAAACATTTAGACTGTAACGTTAGGTAATTTGAAAGAATAACAACTGAGCATTTAAGAAACAGCACTTTTATAATATAACAACAAAGTAGAAGTAAATGTTGTTGCAAGCATGTATAATAAAAATGCATATTTCTCATACTAAACACAAATATGGACTGGCGGCGCTGCTTCAGATATTACTGGTCATTCGGTGTTTCTATATCCGTGTCCCAATTCAGTGGCTGCGTCATCCTGAGGTCGCATTTGAAGGCTGCATACGTCGTCCAGTCGGTCTCATTTAACGTTAGATTTAAAAGAAATAAAAAAAATTAAGTATTTTATACTTCACGAGGAACAACAGTCAATTTTATTACGGTTATTTTTCTTAAATGACTAGATGACGAATGCAGCCCTAAATGCGACCTCCGGAGGGACGCAGCCTCTGAAATGGGACACAATTTATGATAAAAGCTAACGATATTGAGATCCGATTAAGAACACACTAAAATGTCACTTATATGTACACTGATTTATCTATTTGTCAATATTAACTTAGCCTACAATAGTCATAGACAACTTCTCGTTCTGTTCATGTCTCGACAGCTCGGTATATAAAATTGTCTTAGTTCACAAAATGTGATTGCCTTAAATCAAAACGCGGACGGTGAGCGCTAACGAAACGAACCTAAATTAACATTAAATAAAGCAGAAATCAGTGTATACTTACTCATTTCAATATTTGCAGTCCATAAACTCCATCTGTACTCGTTCAAAAGCGGGCTCCTTCTTCATCTTTTCTTGCATGTTCAGCAACGTCTCGTGCAGAAAATGGCGGATGGCGCGTCTGTCTCAGATTCGGTAAAATAGTACGTCATCATGACGTTAAGATTCTGGCACATGCGCATTTGAAAGGACATTGACAGAACTTATGTTTTGTTGTTATATGAACACGTTATTTAAAGTTTTAAATTTCCCTTCAAGTTGAGGTTGGTATAACTCATCCTTTTGTGTAGTGAGACACTGCAAGTTGACATGACATGATTTTATTTGTCCACCTGACTAAAACCCAGAATCATTTTTTACAGTGTAGTAGCTGTATATACTTATAGTTTCCTTTATTAAACTCATTTTATCTGCGCTTGATTGTGTCTGTGTTTGCTCACAAATCAAAGTCACTTAGACGTTTGATAACTGCT